>NW_026611844.1:0-104289 GCF_023638135.1 Falco biarmicus | reverse complement strand
TCTCAGCCCAGAAAGCAGGTAGAACAAGTTTTGTGGTGCCTTTCAGCTGCCTACCGGGGTAGTGTAAAAACTACCAACAGAACTCGTTTCTGGCACCTTCCCCGGTGGAGCTGTGCATGGGGTGTGTTTGGAACGTTTTGTCACCAGCCGAGTCCAAAATTCAGCCGTTCCCCATCTCAGCCCAGAAAGCAGGTAGAAAAACTTTTGTGGTGCCTTTCTCTTGCCTACCGGGGTAGTGTAAAAACTACCAACAGAACTCGTTTCTGGCACCTTCCCCGGTGGAGTTGTGCATGGGGTGTGTTTGGAACATTTTGTCACCAGCCGAGTCCAAAATTCAGCGATTCCCCATCTCAGCCCAGAAAGCAGGTAGAACACGTTTTGTGGTGCCTTCCTCTTGCCTACCGGGGTAGTGTAAAAACTACCAACAGAACTCGTTTCTGGCACCTTTGCGGGTGGAGTTGTGCATGGGGTGTGTTTGGAACATTTTGTTACCAGCCGAGTCCAAAATTCAGCCGTTCCCCATCTCAGCCCAGAAAGCAGGTAGAACAAGTTTTGTGGTGCCTTTCAGCTGCCTACCGGGGTAGTGTAAAAACTACCACCAGAACTCGTTTCTGGCACCTTCCCCGGTGGAGTTGTGCATGGGGTGTATTTGGAACATTTTGTCAGCAGCCGAGTCCAAAATTCAGCTGATCCCCATCTCAGCCCAGAAAGCAGGTAGAACAAGTTTTGTGGTGCCTTTCAGCTGCCTACCGGGGTAGTGTAAAAATTACCAACAGAACTCGTTTCTGGCACCTTCCCCGGTGGAGTTGTGCATGGGGTGTATTTGGAACATTTTGTTACCAGCCGAGTCCAAAACTCAGCTGTTCCCCATCTCAGCCCAGAAAGCAGGTAGAACAAGTTTTGTGGTGCCTTTCAGCTGCCTACCGGGGTAGTGTAAAAACTACCAACAGAACTCATTTCTGGCACCTTTGCCGGTGGAGCTGTGCATGGGGTGTGTTTGGAACATTTTGTTACCAGCCGAGTCCAAAATTCAGCCGTTCCCCATCTCAGCCCAGAAAGCAGGTAGAACAAGTTTTGTGGTGCCTTTCTCTTGCCTACCGGGGTAGTGTAAAAACTACCAACAGAACTCGTTTCTTGCACCTTCCCCGGTGGAGTTGTGCATGGGGTGTGTTTGGAACATTTTGTCAGCAGCCGAGTCCAAAATTCAGCGATTCCCCATCTCAGCCCAGAAAGCAGGTAGAACAAGTTTTGTGGTGCCTTTCAGCTGCCTACCGGGGTAGTGTAAAAACTACCAACAGAACTCGTTTCTGGCACCTTCCCTAGTGGAGTTGTGCATGGGGTGTGTTTGGAACATCCTGTCACCAGCCGAGTCCAAAATTCAGCTGTTCCCCATCTCTAGCCCAGGAAGCAGATAAGAACCGGTTTTATGGTGCCTTTCAGCTGCCTACCGGGGTACTGTAAAAACTACCAACAGAACTCGTTTTTGGCACCTTCCCCGGTGGAGTTGTGCATGGGGTGTGTTTGGAACATTTTGTCAGCAGCCGAGTCCAAAATTCAGCGATTCCCCATCTAAGCCCAGAAAGCAGGTAGAACAAGTTTTGTGGTGCCTTTCAGCTGCCTACCGGGGTAGTGTAAAAACTACCAAGAGAACTCGTTTCTGGCACCTTTGCCGGTGGAGCTGTGCATGGGGTGTGTTTGGAACGTTTTGTCACCAGCCGAGTCCAAAATTCAGCCGTTCCCCATCTCAGCCCAGAAAGCAGGTAGAAAAACTTTTGTGGTGCCTTTCAGCTGCCTACCGGGGTAGTGTAAAAACTACTAAAAGAACTCCTTTCTCGCACCATCCCCGGTGGAGTTGTGCATGGGGTGTGTTTGGAACATTTTGTCACCAGCCGAGTCCAAAATTCAGCGATTCCCCATCTCAGCCCAGAAAGCAGGTAGAACACGTTTTGTGGTGCCTTCCTCTTGCCTACCGGGGTAGTGTAAAAACTACCAACAGAACTCGTTTCTGGCACCTTCCCCGGTGGAGTTGTGCATGGGGTGTGTTTGGAACATTTTGTTACCAGCCGAGTCCAAAATTCAGCCGTTCCCCATCTCAGCCCAGTAAGCAGGTAGAACAAGTTTTGTGGTGCCTTTCAGCTGCCTACCGGGGTAGTGTAAAAACTACCAACAGAACTCGTTTCTGGCACCTTCCCCGGTGGAGTTGTGCATGGGGTGTATTTGGAACATTTTGTCAGCAGCCGAGTCCAAAACTCAGCTGTTCCCCATCTCAGCCCAGAAAGCAGGTAGAACAAGTTTTGTGGTGCCTTTCAGCTGCCTACCGGGGTAGTGTAAAAACTACCAAGAGAACTCGTTTCTGGCACCTTTGCCGGTGGAGCTGTGCATGGGCTGTGTTTGGAACATTTTGTCACCAGCCGAGTCCAAAACTCAGCTGTTCCCCATCTCAGCCCAGAAAGCAGGTAGAACAAGTTTTGTGGTGCCTTCCTCTTGCCTACCGGGGTAGTGTAAAAACTACCAACAGAACTCGTTTCTGGCACCTTCCTCGGTGGAGGTGTGCATGGGGTGTGTTTGGAACATTTTGTTACCAGCCGAGTCCAAAATTCAGCCGTTCCCCATCTCAGCCCAGAAAGCAGGTAGAACAAGTTTTGTGGTGCCTTTCTCTTGCCTACCGGGGTAGTGTAAAAACTACCAACAGAACTCGTTTCTGGCACCTTCCCCGGTGGAGTTGTGCATGGGGTGTGTTTGGAACATTTTGTCACCAGCCGAGTCCAAAATTCAGCGATTCCCCATCTCAGCCCAGAAAGCAGGTAGAACAAGTTTTGTGGTGCCTTTCAGCTGCCTACCGGGGTAGTGTAAAAACTACCAACAGAACTCGTTTCTGGCACCTTCCCCAGTGGAGTTGTGCATGGGGTGTGTTTGGAACATCCTGTCACCAGCCGAGTCCAAAATTCAGCTGTTCCCCATCTCTAGCCCAGGAAGCAGATAAGAACCGGTTTTATGGTGCCTTTCAGCTGCCTACCGGGGTACTGTAAAAACTACCAACAGAACTCGTTTTTGGCACCTTCCCCGGTGGAGTTGTGCATGGGGTGTGTTTGGAACATTTTGTCAGCAGCCGAGTCCAAAATTCAGCGATTCCCCATCTCAGCCCAGAAAGCAGGTAGAACAAGTTTTGTGGTGCCTTTCAGCTGCCTACCGGGGTAGTGTAAAAACTACCAACAGAACTCGTTTCTGGCACCTTCCCCGGTGGAGTTGTGCATGGGGTGTGTTTGGAACATTTTGTCAGCAGCCGAGTCCAAAACTCAGCTGTTCCCCATCTCAGCCCAGAAAGCAGGTAGAACAAGTTTTGTGGTGCCTTTCAGCTGCCTACCGGGGTAGTGTAAAAACTACCAAGAGAACTCGTTTCTGGCACCTTTGCCGGTGGAGCTGTGCATGGGGTGTGTTTGGAACATTTTGTCACCAGCCGAGTCCAAAACTCAGCTGTTCCCCATCTCAGCCCAGAAAGCAGGTAGAACAAGTTTTGTGGTGCCTTTCAGCTGCCTACCGGGGTAGTGTAAAAACTACCAACAGAACTCATTTCTGGCACCTTTGCCGGTGGAGCTGTGCATGGGGTGTGTTTGGAACATTTTGTTACCAGCCGAGTCCAAAATTCAGCCGTTCCCCATCTCAGCCCAGAAAGCAGGTAGAACAAGTTTTGTGGTGCCTTTCTCTTGCCTACCGGGGTAGTGTAAAAACTACCAACAGAACTCGTTTCTGGCACCTTCCCCGGTGGAGTTGTGCATGGGGTGTGTTTGGAACATTTTGTCACCAGCCGAGTCCAAAATTCAGCGATTCCCCATCTCAGCCCAGAAAGCAGGTAGAACAAGTTTTGTGGTGCCTTTCAGCTGCCTACCGGGGTAGTGTAAAAACTACCAACAGAACTCGTTTCTGGCACCTTCCCCAGTGGAGTTGTGCATGGGGTGTGTTTGGAACATCCTGTCACCAGCCGAGTCCAAAATTCAGGTGTTCCCCATCTCTAGCCCAGGAAGCAGATAAGAACCGGTTTTATGGTGCCTTTCAGCTGCCTACCGGGGTACTGTAAAAACTACCAACAGAACTCGTTTTTGGCACCTTCCCCGGTGGAGTTGTGCATGGGGTGTGTTTGGAACATTTTGTCAGCAGCCGAGTCCAAAATTCAGCGATTCCCCATCTAAGCCCAGAAAGCAGGTAGAACAAGTTTTGTGGTGCCTTTCAGCTGCCTACCGGGGTAGTGTAAAAACTACCACAGAACTCGTTTCTGGCACCTTTGCCGGTGGAGCTGTGCATGGGGTGTGTTTGGAACGTTTTGTCACCAGCCGAGTCCAAAATTCAGCTGATCCCCATCTCAGCCCAGAAAGCACGTAGAACAAGTTTTGTGGTGCCTTCCTCTTGCCTACCGGGGTAGTGTAAAAACTACCAACAGAACTCGTTTCTGGCACCTTCCTCGGTGGAGTTGTGCATGGGGTGTGTTTGGAACATTCTGTCACCAGCCGAGTCCAAAATTCAGCCGTTCCCCATCTCAGCCCAGAAAGCAGGTAGAAAAACTTTTGTGGTGCCTTTCAGCTGCCTACCGGGGTAGTGTAAAAACTACTAAAAGAACTCCTTTCTCGCACCATCCCCGGTGGAGTTGTGCATGGGGTGTGTTTGGAACATTTTGTCACCAGCCGAGTCCAAAATTCAGCGATTCTCCATCTCAGCCCAGAAAGCAGGTAGAACAAGTTTTGTGGTGCCTTTCAGCTGCCTACCGGGGTAGTGTAAAAACTACCAACAGAACTCGTTTCTGGCACCTTTGCCGGTGGAGCTGTGCATGGGGTGTGTTTGGAACATTTTGTTACCAGCCGCGTCCAAAATTCAGCGATTCCCCATCTCAGCCCAGAAAGCAGGTAGAACAAGTTTTGTGGTGCCTTTCAGCTGCCTACCGGGGTAGTGTAAAAACTACCAACAGAACTCGTTTCTGGCACCTTCCCCGGTGGAGTTGTGCATGGGGTGTGTTTGGAACATTTTGTCACCAGCCGAGTCCAAAACTCAGCTGTTCCCCATCTCAGCCCAGAAAGCAGGTAGAACAAGTTTTGTGGTGCCTTTCAGCTGCCTACCGGGGTAGTGTAAAAACTACCAAGAGAACTCGTTTCTGGCACCTTTGCCGGTGGAGCTGTGCATGGGGTGTGTTTGGAACATTTTGTCAGCAGCCGAGTCCAAAATTCAGCCGTTCCCCATCTCAGCCCAGAAAGCAGGTAGAACAAGTTTTGTGGTGCCTTTCAGCTGCCTACCGGGGTAGTGTAAAAACTACCAAGAGAACTCGTTTCTGGCACCTTTGCCGGTGGAGCTGTGCATGGGCTGTGTTTGGAACATTTTGTCACCAGCCGAGTCCAAAACTCAGCTGTTCCCCATCTCAGCCCAGAAAGCAGGTAGAACAAGTTTTGTGGTGCCTTTCAGCTGCCTACCGGGGTAGTGTAAAAACTACCAACAGAACTCATTTCTGGCACCTTTGCCGGTGGAGCTGTGCATGGGGTGTGTTTGGAACAATTTGTTACCAGCCGAGTCCAAAATTCAGCCGTTCCCCATCTCAGCCCAGAAAGCAGGTAGAAAAACTTTTGTGGTGCCTTTCTCTTGCCTACCGGGGTAGTGTAAAAACTACCAACAGAACTCGTTTCTGGCACCTTCCCCGGTGGAGTTGTGCATGGGGTGTGTTTGGAACATTTTGTCACCAGCCGAGTCCAAAATTCAGCGATTCTCCATCTCAGCCCAGAAAGCAGGTAGAACACGTTTTGTGGTGCCTTTCAGCTGCCTACCGGGGTAGTGTAAAAACTACCAACAGAACTCGTTTCTGGCACCTTTGCCGGTGGAGCTGTGCATGGGGTGTGTTTGGAACATTTTGTTACCAGCCGCGTCCAAAATTCAGCCGTTCCCCATCTCAGCCCAGAAAGCAGGTAGAACAACTTTTGTGGTGCTTTTCTCTTGCCTACCGGGGTAGTGTAAAAACTACCAACAGAACTCGTTTCTGGCACCTTCCCCGGTGGAGTTGTGCATGGGGTGTGTTTGGAACATTTTGTCACCAGCCGAGTCCAAAACTCAGCTGTTCCCCATCTCAGCCCAGAAAGCAGGTAGAAAAACTTTTGTGGTGCCTTTCAGCTGCCTACCGGGGTAGTGTAAAAACTACCAACAGAACTCGTTTCTGGCACCTTTGCCGGTGGAGCTGTGCATGGGGTGTGTTTGGAACATTTTGTCACCAGCCGAGTCCAAAATTCAGCCGTTCCCCATCTCAGCCCAGAAAGCAGATAGAAAAACTTTTGTGGTGCCTTTCAGCTGCCTACCGGGGTAGTGTAAAAACTACTAAAAGAACTCCTTTCTCGCACCATCCCCGGTGGAGTTGTGCATGGGGTGTGTTTGGAACATTTTGTCACCAGCCGAGTCCAAAATTCAGCGATTCTCCATCTCAGCCCAGAAAGCAGGTAGAACACGTTTTGTGGTGCCTTTCAGCTGCCTACCGGGGTAGTGTAAAAACTACCAACAGAACTCGTTTCTGGCACCTTCCCCGGTGGAGTTGTGCATGGGGTGTGTTTGGAACATTTTGTTACCAGCCGCGTCCAAAATTCAGCCGTTCCCCATCTCAGCCCAGAAAGCAGGTAGAACAAGTTTTGTGGTGCCTTTCAGCTGCCTACCGGGGTAGTGTAAAAACTACCAACAGAACTCGTTTCTGGCACCTTCCCCGGTGGAGTTGTGCATGGGGTGTGTTTGGAACATTTTGTCACCAGCCGAGTCCAAAACTCAGCTGTTCCCCATCTCAGCCCAGAAAGCAGGTAGAAAAACTTTTGTGGTGCCTTTCAGCTGCCTACCGGGGTAGTGTAAAAACTACCAACAGAACTCGTTTCTGGCACCTTTGCCGGTGGAGCTGTGCATGGGGTGTGTTTGGAACATTTTGTCAGCAGCCGAGTCCAAAATTCAGCTGATCCCCATCTCAGCCCAGAAAGCAGGTAGAACAAGTTTTGTGGTGCCTTTCAGCTGCCTACCGGGGTAGTGTAAAAACTACCAACAGAACTCGTTTCTGGCACCTTTGCGGGTGGAGCTGTGCATGGGGTGTGTTTGGAACATTTTGTCACCAGCCGAGTCCAAAATTCAGCCAATCCCCATCTCAGCCCAGAAAGCAGGTAGAACAAGTTTTGTGGTGCCTTTCAGCTGCCTACCGGGGTAGTGTAAAAACTACCAACAGAACTCGTTTCTGGCACCTTCCTCGGTGGAGGTGTGCATGGGGTGTGTTTGGAACATTCTGTCACCAGCCGAGTCCAAAATTCAGCTGTTCCCCATCTCAGCCCAGAAAGCAGGTACAAAAAGTTTTGTGGTGCCTTTCAGCTGCCTACCGGGGGTAGTGTAAAAACTACCAACAGAACTCGTTTCTGGCACCTTTGCGGGTGGACTGTGCATGGGGGTGTGTTTGGAACATTTTGTTACCAGCCAAGTCCAAAATTCAGCCGTTCCCCATCTCAGCCCAGAAAGCAGGTAGAACAAGTTTTGTGGTGCCTTTCTCTTGCCTACCGGGGTAGTGTAAAAACTACCAACAGAACTCGTTTCTGGCACCTTCCCCGGTGGAGTTGTGCATGGGGTGTGTTTGGAACATTTTGTCACCAGCCGAGTCCAAAATTCAGCGATTCCCCATCTCAGCCCAGAAAGCAGGTAGAAAAACTTTTGTGGTGCCTTTCAGCTGCCTACCGGGGTAGTGTAAAAACTACCAACAGAACTCGTTTCTGGCACCTTCCCCGGTGGAGCTGTGCATGGGGTGTGTTTGGAACATTTTGTTACCAGCCAAGTCCAAAATTCAGCCGTTCCCCATCTCAGCCCAGAAAGCAGGTAGAACAAGTTTTGTGGTGCCTTTCAGCTGCCTACCGGGGTAGTGTAAAAACTACCAACAGAACTCGTTTCTGGCACCTTCCCCGGTGGAGCTGTGCATGGGGTGTGTTTGGAACATTTTGTCACCAGCCGAGTCCAAAATTCAGCTATTCCCCATCTCAGCCCAGAAAGCAGGTAGAACAAGTTTTGTGGTGCCTTTCTCTTGCCTACCGGAGTAGTGTAAAAACTACCAACAGAACTCGTTTCTGGCACCTTTGCCGGTGGAGCTGTGCATGGGGTGTGTTTGGAACATTTTGTCAGCAGCCGAGTCCAAAATTCAGCTGTTCCCCATCTCTAGCCCAGGAAGCAGATAAGAACCGGTTTTATGGTGCCTTTCAGCTGCCTACCGGGGTAGTGTAAAAACTACCAACAGAACTCGTTTTTGGCACCTTCCCCGGTGGAGTTGTGCATGGGGTGTGTTTGGAACATTTTGTCAGCAGCCGAGTCCAAAATTCAGCGATTCCCCATCTAAGCCCAGAAAGCAGGTAGAACACGTTTTGTGGTGCCTTTCAGCTGCCTACCGGGGTAGTGTAAAAACTACCAACAGAACTCGTTTCTGGCACCTTTGCCGGTGGAGCTGTGCATGGGGTGTGTTTGGAACGTTTTGTCACCAGCCGAGTCCAAAATTCAGCTGATCCCCATCTCAGCCCAGAAAGCAGGTAGAACAAGTTTTGTGGTGCCTTCCTCTTGCCTACCGGGGTAGTGTAAAAACTACCAACAGAACTCGTTTCTGGCACCTTCCTCGGTGGAGGTGTGCATGGGGTGTGTTTGGAACATTCTGTCACTAGCCGAGTCCAAAATTCAGCCGTTCCCCATCTCAGCCCAGAAAGCAGGTAGAAAAACTTTTGTGGTGCCTTTCAGCTGCCTACCGGGGTAGTGTAAAAACTACCAACAGAACTCGTTTCTGGCACCTTCCCCGGTGGAGTTGTGCATGGGGTGTGTTTGGAACATTTTGTCACCAGCCGAGTCCACAATTCAGCGATTCTCCATCTCAGCCCAGAAAGCAGGTAGAACACGTTTTGTGGTGCCTTTCAGCTGCCTACCGGGGTAGTGTAAAAACTACCAACAGAACTCGTTTCTGGCACCTTTGCGGGTGGAGTTGTGCATGGGGTGTGTTTGGAACATTCTGTCACCAGCCGAGTCCAAAATTCAGGTGTTCCCCATCTCTAGCCCAGGAAGCAGATAAGAACCGGTTTTATGGTGCCTTTCAGCTGCCTACCGGGGTAGTGTAAAAACTACCAACAGAACTCGTTTCTGGCACCTTCCCCGGTGGAGTTGTGCATGGGGTGTGTTTGGAACATTTTGTCACCAGCCGAGTCCAAAATTCAGCCAATCCCCATCTCAGCCCAGAAAGCAGGTAGAACAAGTTTTGTGGTGCCTTTCAGCTGCCTACCGGGGTAGTGTAAAAACTACCAACAGAACTCGTTTCTGGCACCTTCCTCGGTGGAGGTGTGCATGGGGTGTGTTTGGAACATTCTGTTACCAGCCGAGTCCAAAATTCAGCGATTCCCCATCTCAGCCCAGAAAGCAGGTAGAAAAACTTTTGTGGTGCCTTTCAGCTGCCTACCGGGGTAGTGTAAAAACTACCAACAGAACTCGTTTCTGGCACCTTCCCCGGTGGAGCTGTGCATGGGGTGTGTTTGGAACATCCTGTCACCAGCCGAGTCCAAAATTCAGCTGTTCCCCATCTCTAGCCCAGGAAGCAGATAAGAACCGGTTTTATGGTGCCTTTCAGCTGCCTACCGGGGTACTGTAAAAACTACCAACAGAACTCGTTTTTGGCACCTTCCCCGGTGGAGTTGTGCATGGGGTGTGTTTGGAACATTTTGTCACCAGCCGAGTCCAAAATTCAGCGATTCCCCATCTCAGCCCAGAAAGCAGGTAGAACAAGTTTTGTGGTGCCTTTCAGCTGCCTACCGGGGTACTGTAAAAACTACCAACAGAACTCGTTTTTGGCACCTTCCCCGGTGGAGCTGTGCATGGGCTGTGTTTGGAACATTTTGTCACCAGCCGAGTCCAAAACTCAGCTGTTCCCCATCTCAGCCCAGAAAGCAGGTAGAACAAGTTTTGTGGTGCCTTTCAGCTGCCTACCGGGGTAGTGTAAAAACTACCAACAGAACTCATTTCTGGCACCTTTGCCGGTGGAGCTGTGCATGGGGTGTGTTTGGAACATTTTGTTACCAGCCGAGTCCAAAATTCAGCCGTTCCCCATCTCAGCCCAGAAAGCAGGTAGAACAACTTTTGTGGTGCCTTTCAGCTGCCTACCGGGGTAGTGTAAAAACTACCAACAGAACTCGTTTCTGGCACCTTCCCCGGTGGAGTTGTGCATGGGGTGTGTTTGGAACATTTTGTCACCAGCCGAGTCCAAAACTCAGCTGTTCCCCATCTCAGCCCAGAAAGCAGGTAGAAAAACTTTTGTGGTGCCTTTCAGCTGCCTACCGGGGTAGTGTAAAAACTACCAACAGAACTCGTTTCTGGCACCTTTGCCGGTGGAGCTGTGCATGGGGTGTGTTTGGAACATTTTGTCACCAGCCGAGTCCAAAATTCAGCCGTTCCCCATCTCAGCCCAGAAAGCAGATAGAAAAACTTTTGTGGTGCCTTTCAGCTGCCTACCGGGGTAGTGTAAAAACTACTAAAAGAACTCCTTTCTCGCACCATCCCCGGTGGAGTTGTGCATGGGGTGTGTTTGGAACATTTTGTCACCAGCCGAGTCCAAAATTCAGCGATTCTCCATCTCAGCCCAGAAAGCAGGTAGAACACGTTTTGTGGTGCCTTTCAGCTGCCTACCGGGGTAGTGTAAAAACTACCAACAGAACTCGTTTCTGGCACCTTCCCCGGTGGAGTTGTGCATGGGGTGTGTTTGGAACATTTTGTTACCAGCCGCGTCCAAAATTCAGCCGTTCCCCATCTCAGCCCAGAAAGCAGGTAGAACAACTTTTGTGGTGCCTTTCAGCTGCCTACCGGGGTAGTGTAAAAACTACCAACAGAACTCGTTTCTGGCACCTTCCCCGGTGGAGTTGTGCATGGGGTGTGTTTGGAACATTTTGTCACCAGCCGAGTCCAAAACTCAGCTGTTCCCCATCTCAGCCCAGAAAGCAGGTAGAAAAACTTTTGTGGTGCCTTTCAGCTGCCTACCGGGGTAGTGTAAAAACTACCAACAGAACTCGTTTCTGGCACCTTCCCCGGTGGAGTTGTGCATGGGGTGTGTTTGGAACATTTTGTCACCAGCCGAGTCCAAAATTCAGCCGTTCCCCATCTCAGCCCAGAAAGCAGGTAGAACAAGTTTTATGGTGCCTTTCAGCTGCCTACCGGGGTAGTGTAAAAACTACCAACAGAACTCGTTTCTGGCACCTTCCCCGGTGGAGTTGTGCATGGGGTGTGTTTGGAACATTTTGTTACCAGCCGAGTCCAAAATTCAGCGGTTCCCCATCTCAGCCCAGAAAGCAGGTAGAACAAGTTTTGTGGTGCCTTTCAGCTGCCTACCGGGGTAGTGTAAAAACTACCAACAGAACTCGTTTCTGGCACCTTCCCCAGTGGAGTTGTGCATGGGGTGTGTTTGGAACATTTTGTCAGCAGCCGAGTCCAAAATTCAGCTGTTCCCCATCTCTAGCCCAGGAAGCAGATAAGAACCCGTTTTATGGTGCCTTTCAGCTGCCTACCGGGGTAGTGTAAAAACTACCAACAGAACTCGTTTCTGGCACCTTTGCCGGTGGAGCTGTGCATGGGGTGTGTTTGGAACATTTTGTCAGCAGCCGAGTCCAAAATTCAGCCAATCCCCATCTCAGCCCAGAAAGCAGGTAGAACAAGTTTTGTGGTGCCTTTCAGCTGCCTACCGGGGTAGTGTAAAAACTACCAACAGAACTCGTTTCTGGCACCTTCCCCGGTGGAGTTGTGCATGGGGTGTGTTTGGAACATTTTGTCACCAGCCGAGTCCAAAATTCAGCCAATCCCCATCTCAGCCCAGAAAGCAGGTAGAACAAGTTTTGTGGTGCCTTTCAGCTGCCTACCGGGGTAGTGTAAAAACTACCAACAGAACTCGTTTCTGGCACCTTCCTCGGTGGAGGTGTGCATGGGGTGTGTTTGGAACATTCTGTCACCAGCCGAGTCCAAAATTCAGCTGTTCCCCATCTCAGCCCAGAAAGCAGGTACAAAAAGTTTTGTGGTGCCTTTCAGCTGCCTACCGGGGTAGTGTAAAAACTACCAACAGAACTCGTTTCTGGCACCTTTGCGGGTGGAGCTGTGCATGGGGGTGTGTTTGGAACATTTTGTTACCAGCCAAGTCCAAAATTCAGCCGTTCCCCATCTCAGCCCAGAAAGCAGGTAGAACAAGTTTTGTGGTGCCTTTCTCTTGCCTACCGGGGTAGTGTAAAAACTACCAACAGAACTCGTTTCTGGCACCTTCCCCGGTGGAGTTGTGCATGGGGTGTGTTTGGAACATTTTGTCACCAGCCGAGTCCAAAATTCAGCGATTCCCCATCTCAGCCCAGAAAGCAGGTAGAACAAGTTTTATGGTGCCTTTCAGCTGCCTACCGGGGTAGTGTAAAAACTACCAACAGAACTCGTTTCTGGCACCTTCCCCGGTGGAGTTGTGCATGGGGTGTGTTTGGAACATTTTGTTACCAGCCGAGTCCAAAATTCAGCGGTTCCCCATCTCAGCCCAGAAAGCAGGTAGAACAAGTTTTGTGGTGCCTTTCAGCTGCCTACCGGGGTAGTGTAAAAACTACCAACAGAACTCGTTTCTGGCACCTTCCCCAGTGGAGTTGTGCATGGGGTGTGTTTGGAACATTTTGTCAGCAGCCGAGTCCAAAATTCAGCTGTTCCCCATCTCTAGCCCAGGAAGCAGATAAGAACCCGTTTTATGGTGCCTTTCAGCTGCCTACCGGGGTAGTGTAAAAACTACCAACAGAACTCGTTTCTGGCACCTTTGCCGGTGGAGCTGTGCATGGGGTGTGTTTGGAACATTTTGTCAGCAGCCGAGTCCAAAATTCAGCTGATCCCCATCTCAGCCCAGAAAGCAGGTAGAACAAGTTTTGTGGTGCCTTTCAGCTGCCTACCGGGGTAGTGTAAAAACTACCAACAGAACTCGTTTCTGGCACCTTTGCGGGTGGAGCTGTGCATGGGGTGTGTTTGGAACATTTTGTCACCAGCCGAGTCCAAAATTCAGCCAATCCCCATCTCAGCCCAGAAAGCAGGTAGAACAAGTTTTGTGGTGCCTTTCAGCTGCCTACCGGGGTAGTGTAAAAACTACCAACAGAACTCGTTTCTGGCACCTTCCTCGGTGGAGGTGTGCATGGGGTGTGTTTGGAACATTCTGTCACCAGCCGAGTCCAAAATTCAGCTGTTCCCCATCTCAGCCCAGAAAGCAGGTACAAAAAGTTTTGTGGTGCCTTTCAGCTGCCTACCGGGGTAGTGTAAAAACTACCAACAGAACTCGTTTCTGGCACCTTTGCGGGTGGAGCTGTGCATGGGGGTGTGTTTGGAACATTTTGTTACCAGCCAAGTCCAAAATTCAGCCGTTCCCCATCTCAGCCCAGAAAGCAGGTAGAACAAGTTTTGTGGTGCCTTTCTCTTGCCTACCGGGGGTAGTGTAAAAACTACCAACAGAACTCGTTTCTGGCACCTTCCCCGGTGGAGTTGTGCATGGGGTGTGTTTGGAACATTTTGTCACCAGCCGAGTCCAAAATTCAGCGATTCCCCATCTCAGCCCAGAAAGCAGGTAGAAAAACTTTTGTGGTGCCTTTCAGCTGCCTACCGGGGTAGTGTAAAAACTACCAACAGAACTCGTTTCTGGCACCTTCCCCGGTGGAGCTGTGCATGGGGTGTGTTTGGAACATTTTGTTACCAGCCAAGTCCAAAATTCAGCCGTTCCCCATCTCAGCCCAGAAAGCAGGTAGAACAAGTTTTGTGGTGCCTTTCAGCTGCCTACCGGGGTAGTGTAAAAACTACCAACAGAACTCGTTTCTGGCACCTTCCCCGGTGGAGCTGTGCATGGGGTGTGTTTGGAACATTTTGTCACCAGCCGAGTCCAAAATTCAGCTATTCCCCATCTCAGCCCAGAAAGCAGGTAGAACAAGTTTTGTGGTGCCTTTCTCTTGCCTACCGGAGTAGTGTAAAAACTACCAACAGAACTCGTTTCTGGCACCTTTGCCGGTGGAGCTGTGCATGGGGTGTGTTTGGAACATTTTGTCAGCAGCCGAGTCCAAAATTCAGCTGTTCCCCATCTCTAGCCCAGGAAGCAGATAAGAACCGGTTTTATGGTGCCTTTCAGCTGCCTACCGGGGTAGTGTAAAAACTACCAACAGAACTCGTTTTTGGCACCTTCCCCGGTGGAGTTGTGCATGGGGTGTGTTTGGAACATTTTGTCAGCAGCCGAGTCCAAAATTCAGCGATTCCCCATCTAAGCCCAGAAAGCAGGTAGAACACGTTTTGTGGTGCCTTTCAGCTGCCTACCGGGGTAGTGTAAAAACTACCAACAGAACTCATTTCTGGCACCTTTGCCGGTGGAGCTGTGCATGGGGTGTGTTTGGAACGTTTTGTCACCAGCCGAGTCCAAAATTCAGCTGATCCCCATCTCAGCCCAGAAAGCAGGTAGAACAAGTTTTGTGGTGCCTTCCTCTTGCCTACCGGGGTAGTGTAAAAACTACCAACAGAACTCGTTTCTGGCACCTTCCTCGGTGGAGGTGTGCATGGGGTGTGTTTGGAACATTCTGTCACTAGCCGAGTCCAAAATTCAGCCGTTCCCCATCTCAGCCCAGAAAGCAGGTAGAAAAACTTTTGTGGTGCCTTTCAGCTGCCTACCGGGGTAGTGTAAAAACTACCAACAGAACTCGTTTCTGGCACCTTCCCCGGTGGAGTTGTGCATGGGGTGTGTTTGGAACATTTTGTCACCAGCCGAGTCCACAATTCAGCGATTCTCCGTCTCAGCCCAGAAAGCAGGTAGAACAAGTTTTGTGGTGCCTTTCAGCTGCCTACCGGGGTAGTGTAAAAACTACCAACAGAACTCGTTTCTGGCACCTTTGCCGGTGGAGCTGTGCATGGGGTGTGTTTGGAACATTCTGTCACCAGCCGAGTCCAAAATTCAGGTGTTCCCCATCTCTAGCCCAGGAAGCAGATAAGAACCGGTTTTATGGTGCCTTTCAGCTGCCTACCGGGGTACTGTAAAAACTACCAACAGAACTCGTTTCTGGCACCTTCCCCGGTGGAGTTGTGCATGGGGTGTGTTTGGAACATTTTGTCAGCAGCCGAGTCCAAAATTCAGCCAATCCCCATCTCAGCCCAGAAAGCAGGTAGAACAAGTTTTGTGGTGCCTTTCAGCTGCCTACCGGGGTAGTGTAAAAACTACCAACAGAACTCGTTTCTGGCACCTTCCTCGGTGGAGGTGTGCATGGGGTGTGTTTGGAACATTCTGTCACCAGCCGAGTCCAAAATTCAGCCGTTCCCCATCTCAGCCCAGAAAGCAGGTAGAACAAGTTTTGTGGTGCCTTTCTCTTGCCTACCGGGGGTAGTGTAAAAACTACCAACAGAACTCGTTTCTGGCACCTTCCCCGGTGGAGTTGTGCATGGGGTGTGTTTGGAACATTTTGTCACCAGCCGAGTCCAAAATTCAGCGATTCCCCATCTCAGCCCAGAAAGCAGGTAGAAAAACTTTTGTGGTGCCTTTCAGCTGCCTACCGGGGTAGTGTAAAAACTACCAACAGAACTCGTTTCTGGCACCTTCCCCGGTGGAGCTGTGCATGGGGTGTGTTTGGAACATCCTGTCACCAGCCGAGTCCAAAATTCAGCTGTTCCCCATCTCTAGCCCAGGAAGCAGGTAGAACAAGTTTTGTGGTGCCTTTCAGCTGCCTACCGGGGTACTGTAAAAACTACCAACAGAACTCGTTTTTGGCACCTTCCCCGGTGGAGTTGTGCATGGGGTGTGTTTGGAACATTTTGTCACCAGCCGAGTCCAAAATTCAGCGATTCCCCATCTCAGCCCAGAAAGCAGGTAGAACAAGTTTTGTGGTGCCTTTCAGCTGCCTACCGGGGTACTGTAAAAACTACCAACAGAACTCGTTTTTGGCACCTTCCCCGGTGGAGCTGTGCATGGGCTGTGTTTGGAACATTTTGTCACCAGCCGAGTCCAAAACTCAGCTGTTCCCCATCTCAGCCCAGAAAGCAGGTAGAACAAGTTTTGTGGTGCCTTTCAGCTGCCTACCGGGGTAGTGTAAAAACTACCAACAGAACTCATTTCTGGCACCTTTGCCGGTGGAGCTGTGCATGGGGTGTGTTTGGAACATTTTGTTACCAGCCGAGTCCAAAATTCAGCCGTTCCCCATCTCAGCCCAGAAAGCAGGTAGAACAAGTTTTGTGGTGCCTTTCTCTTGCCTACCGGGGTAGTGTAAAAACTACCAACAGAACTCGTTTCTGGCACCTTCCCCGGTGGAGTTGTGCATGGGGTGTGTTTGGAACATTTTGTCAGCAGCCGAGTCCAAAATTCAGCGATTCCCCATCTCAGCCCAGAAAGCAGGTAGAACAAGTTTTGTGGTGCCTTTCAGCTGCCTACCGGGGTAGTGTAAAAACTACCAACAGAACTCGTTTCTGGCACCTTCCCCGGTGGAGCTGTGCATGGGGTGTGTTTGGAACATTTTGTCACCAGCCGAGTCCAAAATTCAGCTATTCCCCATCTCAGCCCAGAAAGCAGGTAGAACAAGTTTCGTGGTGCCTTTCTCTTGCCTACCGGAGTAGTGTAAAAACTACCAACAGAACTCGTTTCTGGCACCTTCCCCGGTGGAGTTGTGCATGGGGTGTGTTTGGAACATTTTGTCACCAGCCGAGTCCAAAATTCAGCGATTCCCCATCTCAGCCCAGAAAGCAGGTAGAACAAGTTTTGTGGTGCCTTTCAGCTGCCTACCGGGGTAGTGTAAAAACTACCAACAGAACTCGTTTCTGGCACCTTCCCCGGTGGAGTTGTGCATGGGGTGTGTTTGGAACATTTTGTCACCAGCCGAGTCCAAAATTCAGCGATTCCCCATCTCAGCCCAGAAAGCAGGTAGAACAAGTTTTGTGGTGCCTTTCAGCTGCCTACCGGGGTAGTGTAAAAACTACCAACAGAACTCGTTTCTGGCACCTTCCCCGGTGGAGTTGTGCATGGGGTGTGTTTGGAACATTTTGTCACCAGCCGAGTCCAAAACTCAGCTGTTCCCCATCTCAGCCCAGAAAGCAGGTAGAACAAGTTTTGTGGTGCCTTTCAGCTGCCTACCGGGGTAGTGTAAAAACTACCAACAGAACTCGTTTCTGGCACCTTCCCCAGTGGAGTTGTGCATGGGGTGTGTTTGGAACATTTTGTCACCAGCCGAGTCCAAAATTCAGCGATTCCCCATCTCAGCCCAGAAAGCAGGTAGAACAAGTTTTGTGGTGCCTTTCAGCTGCCTACCGGGGTAGTGTAAAAACTACCAACAGAACTCGTTTCTGGCACCTTCCCCGGTGGAGCTGTGCATGGGGTGTGTTTGGAACATTTTGTCACCAGCCGAGTCCAAAATTCAGCTATTCCCCATCTCAGCCCAGAAAGCAGGTAGAACAAGTTTTGTGGTGCCTTTCTCTTGCCTACCGGAGTAGTGTAAAAACTACCAACAGAACTCGTTTCTGGCACCTTCCCCGGTGGAGTTGTGCATGGGGTGTGTTTGGAACATTTTGTCACCAGCCGAGTCCAAAATTCAGCGATTCCCCATCTCAGCCCAGAAAGCAGGTAGAACAAGTTTTGTGGTGCCTTTCAGCTGCCTACCGGGGTAGTGTAAAAACTACCAACAGAACTCGTTTCTGGCACCTTCCCCGGTGGAGTTGTGCATGGGGTGTGTTTGGAACATTTTGTCACCAGCCGAGTCCAAAATTCAGCGATTCCCCATCTCAGCCCAGAAAGCAGGTAGAACAAGTTTTGTGGTGCCTTTCAGCTGCCTACCGGGGTAGTGTAAAATCTACCAACAGAACTCGTTTCTGGCACCTTCCCCGGTGGAGTTGTGCATGGGGTGTGTTTGGAACATTTTGTCACCAGCCGAGTCCAAAATTCAGCGATTCCCCATCTCAGCCCAGAAAGCAGGTAGAACAAGTTTTGTGGTGCCTTTCAGCTGCCTACCGGGGTAGTGTAAAAACTACCAACAGAACTCGTTTCTGGCACCTTCCCCGGTGGAGCTGTGCATGGGGTGTGTTTGGAACATTTTTTTACCAGCCGAGTCCAAAATTCAGCGATTCCCCATCTCAGCCCAGAAAGCAGGTAGAAAAAGTTTTGTGGTGCCTTTCAGCTGCCTACCGGGGTAGTGTAAAAACTACCAACAGAACTCGTTTCTGGCACCTTCCCCGGTGGAGTTGTGCATGGGGTGTGTTTGGAACATTTTGTCACCAGCCGAGTCCAAAATTCAGCGATTCCCCATCTCAGCCCAGAAAGCAGGTAGAACAAGTTTTGTGGTGCCTTTCAGCTGCCTACCGGGGTAGTGTAAAAACTACCAACAGAACTCGTTTCTGGCACCTTCCCCGGTGGAGTTGTGCAGGGGGTGTGTTTGGAACATTTTGTCACCAGCCGAGTCCAAAATTCAGCGATTCCCCATCTCAGCCCAGAAAGCAGGTAGAACACGTTTTGTGGTGCCTTCCTCTTGCCTACCGGGGTAGTGTAAAAACTACCAACAGAACTCGTTTCTGGCACCTTCCCCGGTGGAGTTGTGCATGGGGTGTGTTTGGAACATTTTGTCACCAGCCGAGTCCAAAATTCAGCGATTCCCCATCTCAGCCCAGAAAGCAGGTAGAACAAGTTTTGTGGTGCCTTTCAGCTGCCTACCGGGGTAGTGTAAAAACTACCAACAGAACTCGTTTCTGGCACCTTTGCCGGTGGAGTTGTGCATGGGGTGTGTTTGGAACATTTTGTCAGCAGCCGAGTCCAAAACTCAGCTGTTCCCCATCTCAGCCCAGAAAGCAGGTAGAAAAACTTTTGTGGTGCCTTTCAGCTGCCTACCGGGGTAGTGTAAAAACTACCAACAGAACTCATTTCTGGCACCTTTGCCGGTGGAGCTGTGCATGGGGTGTGTTTGGAACATTTTGTTACCAGCCGAGTCCAAAATTCAGCCGTTCCCCATCTCAGCCCAGAAAGCAGGTAGAACAAGTTTTGTGGTGCCTTTCAGCTGCCTACCGGGGTAGTGTAAAAACTACCAACAGAACTCGTTTCTGGCACCTTCCCCGGTGGAGTTGTGCATGGGGTGTGTTTGGAACATTTTGTCACCAGCCGAGTCCAAAATTCAGCGATTCCCCATCTCAGCCCAGAAAGCAGGTAGAACAAGTTTTGTGGTGCCTTTCAGCTGCCTACCGGGGTAGTGTAAAAACTACCAACAGAACTCGTTTCTGGCACCTTCCCCGGTGGAGCTGTGCATGGGGTGTGTTTGGAACATTTTGTCACCAGCCGAGTCCAAAATTCAGCTATTCCCCATCTCAGCCCAGAAAGCAGGTAGAACAAGTTTTGTGGTGCCTTTCTCTTGCCTACCGGAGTAGTGTAAAAACTACCAACAGAACTCGTTTCTGGCACCTTCCCCGGTGGAGTTGTGCATGGGGTGTGTTTGGAACATTTTGTCAGCAGCCGAGTCCAAAATTCAGCGATTCCCCATCTCAGCCCAGAAAGCAGGTAGAACAAGTTTTGTGGTGCCTTTCAGCTGCCTACCGGGGTAGTGTAAAAACTACCAACAGAACTCGTTTCTGGCACCTTCCCCGGTGGAGCTGTGCATGGGGTGTGTTTGGAACATTTTGTCACCAGCCGAGTCCAAAATTCAGCTATTCCCCATCTCAGCCCAGAAAGCAGGTAGAACAAGTTTTGTGGTGCCTTTCTCTTGCCTACCGGAGTAGTGTAAAAACTACCAACAGAACTCGTTTCTGGCACCTTCCCCGGTGGAGTTGTGCATGGGGTGTGTTTGGAACATTTTGTCAGCAGCCGAGTCCAAAATTCAGCGATTCCCCATCTCAGCCCAGAAAGCAGGTAGAACAAGTTTTGTGGTGCCTTTCAGCTGCCTACCGGGGTAGTGTAAAAACTACCAACAGAACTCGTTTCTGGCACCTTTGCCGGTGGAGCTGTGCATGGGGTGTGTTTGGAACATTTTGTTACCAGCCAAGTCCAAAATTCAGCCGTTCCCCATCTCAGCCCAGAAAGCAGGTAGAACAAGTTTTGTGGTGACTTTCAGCTGCCTACCGGGGTAGTGTAAAAACTACCAACAGAACTCGTTTCTGGCACCTTTGCCGGTGGAGCTGTGCATGGGGTGTGTTTGGAACATTCTGTCACCAGCCGAGTCCAAAATTCAGCCGTTCCCCATCTCAGCCCAGAAAGCAGGTAGAACAAGTTTTGTGGTGCCTTTCAGCTGCCTACCGGGGTAGTGTAAAAACTACCAACAGAACTCGTTTCTGGCACCTTCCCCGGTGGAGCTGTGCATGGGGTGTGTTTGGAACATTTTGTCACCAGCCGAGTCCAAAATTCAGCTATTCCCCATCTCAGCCCAGAAAGCAGGTAGAACAAGTTTTGTGGTGCCTTTCTCTTGCCTACCGGAGTAGTGTAAAAACTACCAACAGAACTCGTTTCTGGCACCTTCCCCCGGTGGAGTTGTGCAGGGGGTGTGTTTGGAACATTTTGTCACCAGCCGAGTCCAAAATTCAGCGATTCCCCATCTCAGCCCAGAAAGCAGGTAGAACACGTTTTGTGGTGCCTTCCTCTTGCCTACCGGGGTAGTGTAAAAACTACCAACAGAACTCGTTTCTGGCACCTTCCCCGGTGGAGTTGTGCATGGGGTGTGTTTGGAACATTTTGTCACCAGCCGAGTCCAAAATTCAGCGATTCCCCATCTCAGCCCAGAAAGCAGGTAGAACAAGTTTTGTGGTGCCTTTCTCTTGCCTACCGGGGTAGTGTAAAAACTACCAACAGAACTCGTTTCTGGCACCTTCCCCGGTGGAGTTGTGCATGGGGTGTGTTTGGAACATTTTGTCACCAGCCGAGTCCAAAATTCAGCGATTCCCCATCTCAGCCCAGAAAGCAGGTAGAACAAGTTTTGTGGTGCCTTTCAGCTGCCTACCGGGGTAGTGTAAAAACTACCAACAGAACTCGTTTCTGGCACCTTCCCCGGTGGAGGTGTGCATGGGGTGTGTTTGGAACATTTTGTCACCAGCCGAGTCCAAAATTCAGCTATTCCCCATCTCAGCCCAGAAAGCAGGTAGAACAAGTTTTGTGGTGCCTTTCTCTTGCCTACCGGAGTAGTGTAAAAACTACCAACAGAACTCGTTTCTGGCACCTTTGCCGGTGGAGTTGTGCATGGGGTGTGTTTGGAACATTTTGTCAGCAGCCGAGTCCAAAATTCAGCTGTTCCCCATCTCTAGCCCAGGAAGCAGATAAGAACCGGTTTTATGGTGCCTTTCAGCTGCCTACCGGGGTACTGTAAAAACTACCAACAGAACTCGTTTTTGGCACCTTCCCCGGTGGAGTTGTGCATGGGGTGTGTTTGGAACATTTTGTCAGCAGCCGAGTCCAAAATTCAGCGATTCCCCATCTAAGCCCAGAAAGCAGGTAGAACAAGTTTTGTGGTGCCTTTCAGCTGCCTACCGGGGTAGTGTAAAAACTACCAACAGAACTCGTTTCTGGCACCTTTGCCGGTGGAGCTGTGCATGGGGTGTGTTTGGAACGTTTTGTCACCAGCCGAGTCCAAAATTCAGCTGATCCCCATCTCAGCCCAGAAAGCAGGTAGAACAAGTTTTGTGGTGCCTTCCTCTTGCCTACCGGGGTAGTGTAAAAACTACTAAAAGAACTCCTTTCTCGCACCATCCCCGGTGGAGTTGTGCATGGGGTGTGTTTGGAACATTTTGTCACCAGCCGAGTCCAAAATTCAGCGATTCTCCATCTCAGCCCAGAAAGCAGGTAGAACACGTTTTGTGGTGCCTTTCAGCTGCCTACCGGGGTAATGTAAAAACTACCAACAGAACTCGTTTCTGGCACCTTTGCCGGTGGAGCTGTGCATGGGGTGTGTTTGGAACATTTTGTTACCAGCCGCGTCCAAAATTCAACCGTTCCCCATCTCAGCCCAGAAAGCAGGTAGAACAACTTTTGTGGTGCCTTTCAGCTGCCTACCGGGGTAGTGTAAAAACTACCAACAGAACTCGTTTCTGGCACCTTCCCCGGTGGAGTTGTGCATGGGGTGTGTTTGGAACATTTTGTCACCAGCCGAGTCCAAAACTCAGCCGTTCCCCATCTCAGCCCAGAAAGCAGGTAGAACAAGTTTTGTGGTGCCTTTCAGCTGCCTACCGGGGTAGTGTAAAAACTACCAACAGAACTCGTTTCTGGCACCTTTGCCGGTGGAGCTGTGCATGGGGTGTGTTTGGAACATTTTGTTACCAGCCGAGTCCAAAATTCAGCCGTTCCCCATCTCAGCCCAGAAAGCAGGTAGAACAAGTTTTATGGTGCCTTTCAGCTGCCTACCGGGGTAGTGTAAAAACTACCAACAGAACTCGTTTCTGGCACCTTTGCCGGTGGAGCTGTGCATGGGGTGTGTTTGGAACATTCTGTCACCAGCCGAGTCCAAAATTCAGCCAATCCCCATCTCAGCCCAGAAAGCAGGTAGAACAAGTTTTGTGGTGCCTTTCAGCTGCCTACCGGGGTAGTGTAAAAACTACCAACAGAACTCGTTTCTGGCACCTTCCCCGGTGGAGCTGTGCATGGGGTGTGTTTGGAACATTTTTTCACCAGCCGACTGCAAAATTCAGCGATTCCCCATCTCAGCCCAGAAAGCAGGTAGAACAAGTTTTGTGGTGCCTTTCAGCTGCCTACCGGGGTAGTGTAAAAACTACCAACAGAACTCGTTTCTGGCACCTTTGCCGGTGGAGCTGTGCATGGGGTGTGTTTGGAACATTGTGTCACCAGCCGAGTCCAAAATTCAGCTATTCCCCATCTCAGCCCAGAAAGCAGGTAGAACAAGTTTTGTGGTGCCTTTCTCTTGCCTACCGGAGTAGTGTAAAAACTACCAACAGAACTCGTTTCTGGCACCTTCCCCGGTGGAGCTGTGCATGGGGTGTGTTTGGAACATTTTGTCACCAGCCGAGTCCAAAATTCAGCTATTCCCCATCTCAGCCCAGAAAGCAGGTAGAACAAGTTTTGTGGTGCCTTTCTCTTGCCTACCGGGGTAGTGTAAAAACTACCAACAGAACTCGTTTCTGGCACCTTTGCCGGTGGAGTTGTGCATGGGGTGTGTTTGGAACATTTTGTCAGCATCCGAGTCCAAAATTCAGCTGTTCCCCATCTCTAGCCCAGGAAGCAGATAAGAACCGGTTTTATGGTGCCTTTCAGCTGCCTACCGGGGTACTGTAAAAACTACCAACAGAACTCGTTTTTGGCACCTTCCCCGGTGGAGTTGTGCATGGGGTGTGTTTGGAACATTTTGTCAGCAGCCAAGTCCAAAATTCAGCGATTCCCCATCTAAGCCCAGAAAGCAGGTAGAACAAGTTTTGTGGTGCCTTTCAGCTGCCTACCGGGGTAGTGTAAAAACTACCAACAGAACTCGTTTCTGGCACCTTTGCCGGTGGAGCTGTGCATGGGGTGTGTTTGGAACGTTTTGTCACCAGCCGAGTCCAAAATTCAGCTGATCCCCATCTCAGCCCAGAAAGCAGGTAGAACAAGTTTTGTGGTGCCTTCCTCTTGCCTACCGGGGTAGTGTAAAAACTACTAAAAGAACTCCTTTCTCGCACCATCCCCGGTGGAGTTGTGCATGGGGTGTGTTTGGAACATTTTGTCACCAGCCGAGTCCAAAATTCAGCGATTCTCCATCTCAGCCCAGAAAGCAGGTAGAACACGTTTTGTGGTGCCTTTCAGCTGCCTACCGGGGTAGTGTAAAAACTACCAACAGAACTCGTTTCTGGCACCTTTGCCGGTGGAGCTGTGCATGGGGTGTGTTTGGAACATTTTGTTACCAGCCGCGTCCAAAATTCAACCGTTCCCCATCTCAGCCCAGAAAGCAGGTAGAACAACTTTTGTGGTGCCTTTCAGCTGCCTACCGGGGGTAGTGTAAAAACTACCAACAGAACTCGTTTCTGGCACCTTCCCCGGTGGAGTTGTGCATGGGGTGTGTTTGGAACATTTTGTCACCAGCCGAGTCCAAAACTCAGCTGTTCCCCATCTCAGCCCAGAAAGCAGGTAGAACAAGTTTTGTGGTGCCTTTCAGCTGCCTACCGGGGTAGTGTAAAAACTACCAACAGAACTCGTTTCTGGCACCTTTGCCGGTGGAGCTGTGCATGGGGTGTGTTTGGAACATTTTGTTACCAGCCGAGTCCAAAATTCAGCCGTTCCCCATCTCAGCCCAGAAAGCAGGTAGAACAAGTTTTATGGTGCCTTTCAGCTGCCTACCGGGGGTAGTGTAAAAACTACCAACAGAACTCGTTTCTGGCACCTTCCCCGGTGGAGTTGTGCATGGGGTGTGTTTGGAACATTCTGTCACCAGCCGAGTCCAAAATTCAGCCAATCCCCATCTCAGCCCAGAAAGCAGGTAGAACAAGTTTTGTGGTGCCTTTCAGCTGCCTACCGGGGTAGTGTAAAAACTACCAACAGAACTCGTTTCTGGCACCTTCCCCGGTGGAGCTGTGCATGGGGTGTGTTTGGAACATTTTGTCACCAGCCGACTGCAAAATTCAGCGATTCCCCATCTCAGCCCAGAAAGCAGGTAGAACAAGTTTTGTGGTGCCTTTCAGCTGCCTACCGGGGTAGTGTAAAAACTACCAACAGAACTCGTTTCTGGCACCTTTGCCGGTGGAGCTGTGCATGGGGTGTGTTTGGAACATTTTGTCACCAGCCGAGTCCAAAATTCAGCTATTCCCCATCTCAGCCCAGAAAGCAGGTAGAACAAGTTTTGTGGTGCCTTTCTCTTGCCTACCGGAGTAGTGTAAAAACTACCAACAGAACTCGTTTCTGGCACCTTTGCCGGTGGAGTTGTGCATGGGGTGTGTTTGGAACATTTTGTCAGCATCCGAGTCCAAAATTCAGCTGTTCCCCATCTCTAGCACAGGAAGCAGATAAGATCCGGTTTTATGGTGCCTTTCAGCTGCCTACCGGGGGTACTGTAAAAACTACCAACAGAACTCGTTTTTGGCACCTTCCCCGGTGGAGTTGTGCATGGGGTGTGTTTGGAACATTTTGTCAGCAGCCGAGTCCAAAATTCAGCGATTCCCCATCTAAGCCCAGAAAGCAGGTAGAAAAACTTTTGTGGTGCCTTTCAGCTGCCTACCGGGGTAGTGTAAAAACTACCAACAGAACTCGTTTCTGGCACCTTTGCCGGTGGAGCTGTGCATGGGGTGTGTTTGGAACGTTTTGTCACCAGCCGAGTCCAAAATTCAGCTGATCCCCATCTCAGCCCAGAAAGCAGGTAGAACAAGTTTTGTGGTGCCTTCCTCTTGCCTACCGGGGTAGTGTAAAAACTACCAACAGAACTCGTTTCTGGCACCTTCCTCGGTGTAGGTGTGCATGGGGTGTTTTTGGAACATTCTGTCACTAGCCGAGTCCAAAATTCAGCCGTTCCCCATCTCAGCCCAGAAAGCAGGTAGAACAAGTTTTGTGGTGCCTTTCAGCTGCCTACCGGGGTAGTGTAAAAAACTACCAACAGAACTCGTTTCTGGCACCTTCCTCGGTGGAGTTGTGCATGGGGTGTGTTTGGAACATTTTGTTACCAGCCGAGTCCAAAATTCAGCTGTTCCCCATCTCTAGCCCAGGAAGCAGATAAGAACCGGTTTTATGGTGCCTTTCAGCTGCCTACCGGGGTACTGTAAAAACTACCAACAGAACTCGTTTCTGGCACCTTTGCCGGTGGAGCTGTGCATGGGGTGTGTTTGGAACATTTTGTCAGCAGCCGAGTCCAAAATTCAGCGATTCCCCATCTCAGCCCAGAAAGCAGGTAGAACAAGTTTTGTGGTGCCTTTCAGCTGCCTACCGGGGTAGTGTAAAAACTACCAACAGAACTCGTTTCTGGCACCTTTGCGGGTGGAGCTGTGCATGGGGTGTGTTTGGAACATTTTGTCACCAGCCGAGTCCAAAATTCAGCCAATCCCCATCTCAGCCCAGAAAGCAGGTAGAAAAACTTTTGTGGTGCCTTTCAGCTGCCTACCGGGGTAGTGTAAAAACTACCAACAGAACTCGTTTCTGGCACCTTCCTCGGTGGAGGTGTGCATGGGGTGTGTTTGGAACATTCTGTCACCAGCCGAGTCCAAAATTCAGCCGTTCCCCATCTCAGCCCAGAAAGCAAATACAAAAAGTTTTGTGGTGCCTTTCAGCTGCCTACCGGGGTAGTGTAAAAACTACCAACAGAACTCGTTTCTGGCACCTTCCCCGGTGGAGCTGTGCATGGGGTGTGTTTGGAACATTTTGTTACCAGCCAAGTCCAAAATTCAACCGTTCCCCATCTCAGCCCAGAAAGCAGGTAGAACAACTTTTGTGGTGCCTTTCAGCTGCCTACCGGGGTAGTGTAAAAACTACCAACAGAACTCGTTTCTGGCACCTTCCCCGGTGGAGTTGTGCATGGGGTGTGTTTGGAACATTTTGTCACCAGCCGAGTCCAAAACTCAGCTGTTCCCCATCTCAGCCCAGAAAGCAGGTAGAAAAACTTTTGTGGTGCCTTTCAGCTGCCTACCGGGGTAGTGTAAAAACTACCAACAGAACTCGTTTCTGGCACCTTTGCCGGTGGAGCTGTGCATGGGGTGTGTTTGGAACATTTTGTTACCAGCCGAGTCCAAAATTCAGCCGTTCCCCATCTCAGCCCAGAAAGCAGGTAGAACAAGTTTTATGGTGCCTTTCAGCTGCCTACCGGGGTAGTGTAAAAACTACCAACAGAACTCATTTCTGGCACCTTCCCCGGTGGAGTTGTGCATGGGGTGTGTTTGGAACATTTTGTTACCAGCCGAGTCCAAAATTCAGCCGTTCCCCATCTCAGCCCAGAAAGCAGGTAGAACAAGTTTTGTGGTGCCTTTCAGCTGCCTACCGGGGTAGTGTAAAAACTACCAACAGAACTCGTTTCTGGCACCTTCCCCAGTGGAGTTGTGCATGGGGTGTGTTTGGAACATTCTGTCACCAGCCGAGTCCAAAATTCAGCTGTTCCCCATCTCTAGCCCAGGAAGCAGATAAGAACCGGTTTTATGGTGCCTTTCAGCTGCCTACCGGGGTAGTGTAAAAACTACCAACAGAACTCGTTTCTGGCACCTTCCCCGGTGGAGTTGTGCATGGGGTCTGTTTGGAACATTCTGTCACCAGCCGAGTCCAAAATTCAGCGATTCCCCATCTCAGCCCAGAAAGCAGGTAGAACACGTTTTGTGGTGCCTTTCAGCTGCCTACCGGGGTAGTGTAAAAACTACCAACAGAACTCGTTTCTGGCACCTTTGCGGGTGGAGCTGTGCATGGGGTGTGTTTGTAACATTTTGTCACCAGCCGAGTCCAAAATTCAGCCAATCCCCATCTCAGCCCAGAAAGCAGGTAGAAAAACTTTTGTGGTGCCTTTCAGCTGCCTACCGGGGTAGTGTAAAAACTACCAACAGAACTCGTTTCTGGCACCTTCCTCGGTGGAGGTGTGCATGGGGTGTGTTTGGAACATTCTGTCACCAGCCGAGTCCAAAATTCAGCGATTCCCCATCTCAGCCCAGAAAGCAGGTACAAAAAGTTTTGTGGTGCCTTTCAGCTGCCTACCGGGGTAGTGTAAAAACTACCAACAGAACTCGTTTCTGGCACCTTTGTGGGTGGAGCTGTGCATGGGGGTGTGTTTGGAACATTTTGTTACCAGCCAAGTCCAAAATTCAGCGATTCCCCATCTCAGCCCAGAAAGCAGGTAGAACAAGTTTTGTGGTGCCTTTCAGCTGCCTACCGGGATAGTGTAAAAACTACCAACAGAACTCGTTTCTGGCACCTTCCTCGGTGGAGTTGTGCATGGGGTGTGTTTGGAACATTTTGTCAGCAGCCGAGTCCAAAACTCAGCTGTTCCCCATCTCAGCCCAGAAAGCAGGTAGAAAAACTTTTGTGGTGCCTTTCAGCTGCCTACCGGGGTAGTGTAAAAACTACCAACAGAACTCATTTCTGGCACCTTTGCCGATGGAGCTGTGCATGGGGTGTGTTTGGAACATTTTGTTTCCAGCCGAGTCCAAAATTCTGCCGTTCCCCATCTCTAGCCCAGAAAGCAGGTAGAACAAGTTTTGTGGTGCCTTCCTCTTGCCTACCGGGGTAGTGTAAAAACTACTAAAAGAACTCCTTTCTCGCACCATCCCCGGTGGAGTTGTGCATGGGGTGTGTTTGGAACATTTTGTCACCAGCCGAGTCCAAAATTCAGCGATTCTCCATCTCAGCCCAGAAAGCAGGTAGAACACGTTTTGTGGTGCCTTTCAGCTGCCTACCGGGGTAGTGTAAAAACTACCAACAGAACTCGTTTCTGGCACCTTTGCCGGTGGAGCTGTGCATGGGGTGTGTTTGGAACATTTTGTTACCAGCCAAGTCCAAAATTCAACCGTTCCCCATCTCAGCCCAGAAAGCAGGTAGAACAAGTTTTGTGGTGCCTTTCAGCTGCCTACCGGGGTAGTGTAAAAACTACCAACAGAACTCGTTTCTGGCACCTTCCCCGGTGGAGTTGTGCATGGGGTGTGTTTGGAACATTTTGTTACCAGTCGAGTCAAAAATTCAGCCGTTCCCCATCTCAGCCCAGAAAGCAGGTAGAACAAGTTTTGTGGTGCCTTTCAGCTGCCTACCGGGGTAGTGTAAAAACTACCAACAGAACTCGTTTCTGGCACCTTCCCCGGTGGAGTTGTGCATGGGGTGTGTTTGGAACATTTTGTTACCAGCCGAGTCCAAAATTCAGCCGTTCCCCATCTCAGCCCAGAAAGCAGGTAGAACAAGTTTTGTGGTGCCTTTCAGCTGCCTACCGGGGTACTGTAAAAACTACCAACAGAACTCGTTTCTGGCACCTTCCCCAGTGGAGTTGTGCATGGGGTGTGTTTGGAACATTCTGTCACCAGCCGAGTCCAAAATTCAGCTGTTCCCCATCTCTAGCCCAGGAAGCAGATAAGAACCGGTTTTATGGTGCCTTTCAGCTGCCTACCGGGGTACTGTAAAAACTACCAACAGAACTCGTTTCTGGCACCTTTGCCGGTGGAGCTGTGCATGGGGTGTGTTTGGAACATTTTGTCAGCAGCCGAGTCCAAAATTCAGCGATTCCCCATCTCAGCCCAGAAAGCAGGTAGAACAAGTTTTGTGGTGCCTTTCAGCTGCCTACCGGGGTAGTGTAAAAACTACCAACAGAACTCGTTTCTGGCACCTTTGCGGGTGGAGCTGTGCATGGGGTGTGTTTGGAACATTTTGTCACCAGCCGAGTCCAAAATTCAGCCAATCCCCATCTCAGCCCAGAAAGCAGGTAGAAAAACTTTTGTGGTGCCTTTCAGCTGCCTACCGGGGTAGTGTAAAAACTACCAACAGAACTCGTTTCTGGCACCTTCCTCGGTGGAGGTGTGCATGGGGTGTGTTTGGAACATTCTGTCACCAGCCGAGTCCAAAATTCAGCCGTTCCCCATCTCAGCCCAGAAAGCAGGTACAAAAAGTTTTGTGGTGCCTTTCAGCTGCCTACCGGGGTAGTGTAAAAACTACCAACAGAACTCGTTTCTGGCACCTTTGTGGGTGGAGCTGTGCATGGGGGTGTGTTTGGAACATTTTGTTACCAGCCAAGTCCAAAATTCAGCGATTCCCCATCTCAGCCCAGAAAGCAGGTAGAACAAGTTTTGTGGTGCCTTTCAGCTGCCTACCGGGATAGTGTAAAAACTACCAACAGAACTCGTTTCTGGCACCTTCCCCGGTGGAGCTGTGCATGGGGTGTGTTTGGAACATTTTGTCACCAGCCGACTGCAAAATTCAGCGATTCCCCATCTCAGCCCAGAAAGCAGGTAGAACAAGTTTTGTGGTGCCTTTCAGCTGCCTACCGGGGTAGTGTAAAAACTACCAACAGAACTCGTTTCTGGCACCTTCCCCGGTGGAGCTGTGCATGGGGTGTGTTTGGAACATTTTGTTACCAGCCAAGTCCAAAATTCAACCGTTCCCCATCTCAGCCCAGAAAGCAGGTAGAACAAGTTTTGTGGTGCCTTTCAGCTGCCTACCGGGGTAGTGTAAAAACTACCAACAGAACTCGTTTCTGGCACCTTCCCCGGTGGAGTTGTGCATGGGGTGTGTTTGGAACATTTTGTCACCAGCCGAGTCCAAAACTCAGCTGTTCCCCATCTCAGCCCAGAAAGCAGGTAGAAAAACTTTTGTGGTGCCTTTCAGCTGCCTACCGGGGTAGTGTAAAAACTACCAACAGAACTCGTTTCTGGCACCTTCCCCGGTGGAGCTGTGCATGGGGTGTGTTTGGAACATTTTGTTACCAGTCGAGTCAAAAATTCAGCCGTTCCCCATCTCAGCCCAGAAAGCAGGTAGAACAAGTTTTGTGGTGCCTTTCAGCTGCCTACCGGGGTAGTGTAAAAACTACCAACAGAACTCGTTTCTGGCACCTTCCCCGGTGGAGTTGTGCATGGGGTGTGTTTGGAACATTTTGTTACCAGCCGAGTCCAAAATTCAGCCGTTCCCCATCTCAGCCCAGAAAGCAGGTAGAACAAGTTTTGTGGTGCCTTTCAGCTGCCTACCGGGGTACTGTAAAAACTACCAACAGAACTCGTTTCTGGCACCTTCCCCAGTGGAGTTGTGCATGGGGTGTGTTTGGAACATTCTGTCACCAGCCGAGTCCAAAATTCAGCTGTTCCCCATCTCTAGCCCAGGAAGCAGATAAGAACCGGTTTTATGGTGCCTTTCAGCTGCCTACCGGGGTACTGTAAAAACTACCAACAGAACTCGTTTCTGGCACCTTTGCCGGTGGAGCTGTGCATGGGGTGTGTTTGGAACATTTTGTCAGCAGCCGAGTCCAAAATTCAGCGATTCCCCATCTCAGCCCAGAAAGCAGGTAGAACAAGTTTTGTGGTGCCTTTCAGCTGCCTACCGGGGTAGTGTAAAAACTACCAACAGAACTCGTTTCTGGCACCTTTGCGGGTGGAGCTGTGCATGGGGTGTGTTTGGAACATTTTGTCACCAGCCGAGTCCAAAATTCAGCCAATCCCCATCTCAGCCCAGAAAGCAGGTAGAACAAGTTTTGTGGTGCCTTTCAGCTGCCTACCGGGGTAGTGTAAAAACTACCAACAGAACTCGTTTCTGGCACCTTCCTCGGTGGAGGTGTGCATGGGGTGTGTTTGGAACATTCTGTCACCAGCCGAGTCCAAAATTCAGCCGTTCCCCATCTCAGCCCAGAAAGCAGGTACAAAAAGTTTTGTGGTGCCTTTCAGCTGCCTACCGGGGTAGTGTAAAAACTACCAACAGAACTCGTTTCTGGCACCTTTGTGGGTGGAGCTGTGCATGGGGGTGTGTTTGGAACATTTTGTTACCAGCCAAGTCCAAAATTCAGCGATTCCCCATCTCAGCCCAGAAAGCAGGTAGAACAAGTTTTGTGGTGCCTTTCAGCTGCCTACCGGGATAGTGTAAAAACTACCAACAGAACTCGTTTCTGGCACCTTCCCCGGTGGAGCTGTGCATGGGGTGTGTTTGGAACATTTTGTCACCAGCCGACTGCAAAATTCAGCGATTCCCCATCTCAGCCCAGAAAGCAGGTAGAACAAGTTTTGTGGTGCCTTTCAGCTGCCTACCGGGGTAGTGTAAAAACTACCAACAGAACTCGTTTCTGGCACCTTTGCCGGTGGAGCTGTGCATGGGGTGTGTTTGGAACATTTTGTCACCAGCCGAGTCCAAAATTCAGCTATTCCCCATCTCAGCCCAGAAAGCAGGTAGAACAAGTTTTGTGGTGCCTTTCTCTTGCCTACCGGAGTAGTGTAAAAACTACCAACAGAACTCGTTTCTGGCACCTTTGCCGGTGGAGTTGTGCATGGGGTGTGTTTGGAACATTTTGTCAGCATCCGAGTCCAAAATTCAGCTGTTCCCCATCTCTAGCCCAGGAAGCAGATAAGATCCGGTTTTATGGTGCCTTTCAGCTGCCTACCGGGGGTACTGTAAAAACTACCAACAGAACTCGTTTTTGGCACCTTCCCCGGTGGAGTTGTGCATGGGGTGTGTTTGGAACATTTTGTCAGCAGCCGAGTCCAAAATTCAGCGATTCCCCATCTAAGCCCAGAAAGCAGGTAGAAAAACTTTTGTGGTGCCTTTCAGCTGCCTACCGGGGTAGTGTAAAAACTACCAACAGAACTCGTTTCTGGCACCTTTGCCGGTGGAGCTGTGCATGGGGTGTGTTTGGAACGTTTTGTCACCAGCCGAGTCCAAAATTCAGCTGATCCCCATCTCAGCCCAGAAAGCAGGTAGAACAAGTTTTGTGGTGCCTTCCTCTTGCCTACCGGGGTAGTGTAAAAACTACCAACAGAACTCGTTTCTGGCACCTTCCTCGGTGTAGGTGTGCATGGGGTGTTTTTGGAACATTCTGTCACTAGCCGAGTCCAAAATTCAGCCGTTCCCCATCTCAGCCCAGAAAGCAGGTAGAACAAGTTTTGTGGTGCCTTTCAGCTGCCTACCGGGGTACTGTAAAAACTACCAACAGAACTCGTTTCTGGCACCTTCCTCGGTGGAGTTGTGCATGGGGTGTGTTTGGAACATTCTGTCACCAGCCGAGTCCAAAATTCAGCTGTTCCCCATCTCTAGCCCAGGAAGCAGATAAGAACCGGTTTTATGGTGCCTTTCAGCTGCCTACCGGGGTACTGTAAAAACTACCAACAGAACTCGTTTCTGGCACCTTTGCCGGTGGAGCTGTGCATGGGGTGTGTTTGGAACATTTTGTCAGCAGCCGAGTCCAAAATTCAGCGATTCCCCATCTCAGCCCAGAAAGCAGGTAGAACAAGTTTTGTGGTGCCTTTCAGCTGCCTACCGGGGTAGTGTAAAAACTACCAACAGAACTCGTTTCTGGCACCTTTGCGGGTGGAGCTGTGCATGGGGTGTGTTTGGAACATTTTGTCACCAGCCGAGTCCAAAATTCAGCCAATCCCCATCTCAGCCCAGAAAGCAGGTAGAAAAACTTTTGTGGTGCCTTTCAGCTGCCTACCGGGGTAGTGTAAAAACTACCAACAGAACTCGTTTCTGGCACCTTCCTCGGTGGAGGTGTGCATGGGGTGTGTTTGGAACATTCTGTCACCAGCCGAGTCCAAAATTCAGCCGTTCCCCATCTCAGCCCAGAAAGCAAATACAAAAAGTTTTGTGGTGCCTTTCAGCTGCCTACCGGGGTAGTGTAAAAACTACCAACAGAACTCGTTTCTGGCACCTTTGCCGGTGGAGCTGTGCATGGGGTGTGTTTGGAACATTTTGTTACCAGCCGAGTCCAAAATTCAACCGTTCCCCATCTCAGCCCAGAAAGCAGGTAGAACAACTTTTGTGGTGCCTTTCAGCTGCCTACCGGGGTAGTGTAAAAACTACCAACAGAACTCGTTTCTGGCACCTTTGCGGGTGGAGTTGTGCATGGGGTGTGTTTGGAACATTTTGTCACCAGCCGAGTCCAAAACTCAGCTGTTCCCCATCTCAGCCCAGAAAGCAGGTAGAAAAACTTTTGTGGTGCCTTTCAGCTGCCTACCGGGGTAGTGTAAAAACTACCAACAGAACTCGTTTCTGGCACCTTTGCCGGTGGAGCTGTGCATGGGGTGTGTTTGGAACATTTTGTTACCAGCCGAGTCCAAAATTCAGCCGTTCCCCATCTCAGCCCAGAAAGCAGGTAGAACAAGTTTTATGGTGCCTTTCAGCTGCCTACCGGGGTAGTGTAAAAACTACCAAACGAACTCGTTTCTGGCACCTTCCCCAATGGAGTTGTGCATGGGGTGTGTTTGGAACATTTTGTTACCAGCCGAGTCCAAAATTCAGCCGTTCCCCATCTCAGCCCAGAAAGCAGGTAGAACAAGTTTTGTGGTGCCTTTCAGCTGCCTACCGGGGTAGTGTAAAAACTACCAACAGAACTCGTTTCTGGCACCTTCCCCAGTGGAGTTGTGCATGGGGTGTGTTTGGAACATTTTGTCAGCAGCCGAGTCCAAAATTCAGCTGTTCCCCATCTCTAGCCCAGGAAGCAGATAAGAACCGGTTTTATGGTGCCTTTCAGCTGCCTACCGGGGTAGTGTAAAAACTACCAACAGAACTCGTTTCTGGCACCTTTGCGGGTGGAGCTGTGCATGGGGTGTGTTTGGAACATTTTGTCACCAGCCGAGTCCCAAATTCAGCCAATCCCCATCTCAGCCCAGAAAGCAGGTAGAAAAACTTTTGTGGTGCCTTTCAGCTGCCTACCGGGGTAGTGTAAAAACTACCAACAGAACTCGTTTCTGGCACCTTTGCCGGTGGAGCTGTGCATGGGGTGTGTTTGGAACATTCTGTCACCAGCCGAGTCCAAAATTCAGCCGTTCCCCATCTCAGCCCAGAAAGCAGGTAGAACAAGTTTTGTGGTGCCTTTCAGCTGCCTACCGGGGTAGTGTAAAAACTACCAACAGAACTCGTTTCTGGCACCTTCCCCGGTGGAGCTGTGCATGGGGTGTGTTTGGAACATTCTGTCACCAGCCGAGTCCAAAATTCAGCCGTTCCCCATCTCAGCCCAGAAAGCAGGTAGAACAAGTTTTGTGGTGCCTTTCAGCTGCCTACCGGGGTAGTGTAAAAACTACCAACAGAACTCGTTTCTGGCACCTTCCCCGGTGGAGTTGTGCATGGGGTGTGTTTGGAACATTTTGTCAGCAGCCGAGTCCAAAACTCAGCTGTTCCCCATCTCAGCCCAGAAAGCAGGTAGAAAAACTTTTGTGGTGCCTTTCAGCTGCCTACCGGGGTAGTGTAAAAACTACCAACAGAACTCATTTCTGGCACCTTTTCCGATGGAGCTGTGCATGGGGTGTGTTTGGAACATTTTGTTTCCAGCCGAGTCCAAAATTCTGCCGTTCCCCATCTCTAGCCCAGAAAGCAGGTAGAACAAGTTTTGTGGTGCCTTCCTCTTGCCTACCGGGGTAGTGTAAAAACTACCAACAGAACTCGTTTCTGGCACCTTTGCGGGTGGAGCTGTGCATGGGGTGTGTTTGGAACATTTTGTCACCAGCCGAGTCCAAAATTCAGCCAATCCCCATCTCAGCCCAGAAAGCAGGTAGAAAAACTTTTGTGGTGCCTTTCAGCTGCCTACCGGGGTAGTGTAAAAACTACCAACAGAACTCGTTTCTGGCACCTTCCTCGGTGGAGGTGTGCATGGGGTGTGTTTGGAACATTCTGTCACCAGCCGAGTCCAAAATTCAGCCGTTCCCCATCTCAGCCCAGAAAGCAGGTACAAAAAGTTTTGTGGTGCCTTTCAGCTGCCTACCGGGGTAGTGTAAAAACTACCAACAGAACTCGTTTCTGGCACCTTTGTGGGTGGAGCTGTGCATGGGGGTGTGTTTGGAACATTTTGTTACCAGCCAAGTCCAAAATTCAGCGATTCCCCATCTCAGCCCAGAAAGCAGGTAGAACAAGTTTTGTGGTGCCTTTCTCTTGCCTACCGGGGTAGTGTAAAAACTACCAACAGAACTCGTTTCTGGCACCTTCCCCGGTGGAGTTGTGCATGGGGTGTGTTTGGAACATTTTGTCACCAGCCGAGTCCAAAATTCAGCGATTCCCCATCTCAGCCCAGAAAGCAGGTAGAACAAGTTTTGTGGTGCCTTTCAGCTGCCTACCGGGGTAGTGTAAAAACTACCAACAGAACTCGTTTCTGGCACCTTTGCCGGTGGAGCTGTGCATGGGGTGTTTTTGGAACATTCTGTCACCAGCCAAGTCCAAAATTCAGCCGTTCCCCATCTCAGCCCAGAAAGCAGGTAGAACAAGTTTTGTGGTGCCTTTCTCTTGCCTACCGGGGTAGTGTAAAAACTACCAACAGAACTCGTTTCTGGCACCTTCCCCGGTGGAGTTGTGCATGGGGTGTGTTTGGAACATTTTGTCACCAGCCGAGTCCAAAATTCAGCGATTCCCCATCTCAGCCCAGAAAGCAGGTAGAACAAGTTTTGTGGTGCCTTTCAGCTGCCTACCGGGGTAGTGTAAAAACTACCAACAGAACTCGTTTCTGGCACCTTCCCCGGTGGAGTTGTGCATGGGGTGTGTTTGGAACATTCTGTCACCAGCCGAGTCCAAAATTCAGCGATTCCCCATCTCAGCCCAGAAAGCAGGTAGAACAAGTTTTGTGGTGCCTTTCAGCTGCCTACCGGGGTAGTGTAAAAACTACCAACAGAACTCGTTTCTGGCACCTTCCCCGGTGGAGTTGTGCATGGGGTGTGTTTGGAACATTTTGTCACCAGCCGAGTCCAAAATTCAGCTATTCCCCATCTCAGCCCAGAAAGCAGGTAGAACAAGTTTTGTGGTGCCTTTCAGCTGCCTACCGGGGTAGTGTAAAAACTACCAACAGAACTCGTTTCTGGCACCTTTGCCGGTGGAGCTGTGCATGGGGTGTTTTTGGAACATTCTGTCACCAGCCAAGTCCAAAATTCAGCCGTTCCCCATCTCAGCCCAGAAAGCAGGTAGAACAAGTTTTGTGGTGCCTTTCTCTTGCCTACCGGGGTAGTGTAAAAACTACCAACAGAACTCGTTTCTGGCACCTTCCCCGGTGGAGTTGTGCATGGGGTGTGTTTGGAACATTTTGTCACCAGCCGAGTCCAAAATTCAGCGATTCCCCATCTCAGCCCAGAAAGCAGGTAGAACAAGTTTTGTGGTGCCTTTCAGCTGCCTACCGGGGTAGTGTAAAAACTACCAACAGAACTCGTTTCTGGCACCTTCCCCGGTGGAGTTGTGCATGGGGTGTGTTTGGAACATTCTGTCACCAGCCGAGTCCAAAATTCAGCGATTCCCCATCTCAGCCCAGAAAGCAGGTAGAACAAGTTTTGTGGTGCCTTTCAGCTGCCTACCGGGGTAGTGTAAAAACTACCAACAGAACTCGTTTCTGGCACCTTCCCCGGTGGAGTTGTGCATGGGGTGTGTTTGGAACATTTTGTCACCAGCCGAGTCCAAAATTCAGCGATTCCCCATCTCAGCCCAGAAAGCAGGTAGAACAAGTTTTGTGGTGCCTTTCAGCTGCCTACCGGGGTAGTGTAAAAACTACCAACAGAACTCGTTTCTGGCACCTTTGCGGGTGGAGCTGTGCATGGGGTGTGTTTGGAACATTTTGTTACCAGCCGCGTCCAAAATTCAACCGTTCCCCATCTCAGCCCAGAAAGCAGGTAGAACAACTTTTGTGGTGCCTTTCAGCTGCCTACCGGGGTAGTGTAAAAACTACCAACAGAACTCGTTTCTGGCACCTTCCCCGGTGGAGTTGTGCATGGGGTGTGTTTGGAACATTTTGTCACCAGCCGAGTCCAAAACTCAGCTGTTCCCCATCTCAGCCCAGAAAGCAGGTAGAACAAGTTTTGTGGTGCCTTTCAGCTGCCTACCGGGGTAGTGTAAAAACTACCAACAGAACTCGTTTCTGGCACCTTTGCCGGTGGAGCTGTGCATGGGGTGTGTTTGGAACATTTTGTTACCAGCCGAGTCCAAAATTCAGCCGTTCCCCATCTCAGCCCAGAAAGCAGGTAGAACAAGTTTTATGGTGCCTTTCAGCTGCCTACCGGGGTAGTGTAAAAACTACCAACAGAACTCGTTTCTGGCACCTTCCCCGGTGGAGTTGTGCATGGGGTGTGTTTGGAACATTTTGTTACCAGCCGAGTCCAAAATTCAGCCGTTCCCCATCTCAGCCCAGAAAGCAGGTAGAACAAGTTTTGTGGTGCCTTTCAGCTGCCTACCGGGGTAGTGTAAAAACTACCAACAGAACTCGTTTCTGGCACCTTCCCCAGTGGAGTTGTGCATGGGGTGTGTTTGGAACATTCTGTCACCAGCCGAGTCCAAAATTCAGCTGTTCCCCATCTCTAGCCCAGGAAGCAGATAAGAACCGGTTTTATGGTGCCTTTCAGCTGCCTACCGGGGTAGTGTAAAAACTACCAACAGAACTCGTTTCTGGCACCTTTGCGGGTGGAGCTGTGCATGGGGTGTGTTTGGAACATTTTGTCACCAGCCGAGTCCAAAATTCAGCGATTCCCCATCTCAGCCCAGAAAGCAGGTAGAACAAGTTTTGTGGTGCCTTTCAGCTGCCTACCGGGGTAGTGTAAAAACTACCAACAGAACTCGTTTCTGGCACCTTCCCCGGTGGAGCTGTGCATGGGGTGTGTTTGGAACATTTTGTTACCAGCCGAGTCCAAAATTCAGCCGTTCCCCATCTCAGCCCAGAAAGCAGGTAGAAAAACTTTTGTGGTGCCTTTCTCTTGCCTACCGGGGTAGTGTAAAAACTACCAACAGAACTCGTTTCTGGCACCTTCCCCGGTGGAGTTGTGCATGGGGTGTGTTTGGAACATTTTGTCAGCAGCCGAGTCCAAAATTCAGCGATTCCCCATCTCAGCCCAGAAAGCAGGTAGAAAAACTTTTGTGGTGCCTTTCAGCTGCCTACCGGGGTAGTGTAAAAACTACCAACAGAACTCGTTTCTGGCACCTTTGCCGGTGGAGCTGTGCATGGGGTGTGTTTGGAACATTTTGTTACCAGCCAAGTCCAAAATTCAGCCGTTCCCCATCTCAGCCCAGAAAGCAGGTAGAACAAGTTTTGTGGTGCCTTTCAGCTGCCTACCGGGGTAGTGTAAAAACTACCAACAGAACTCGTTTCTGGCACCTTTGCCGGTGGAGCTGTGCATGGGGTGTTTTTGGAACATTCTGTCACCAGCCAAGTCCAAAATTCAGCCGTTCCCCATCTCAGCCCAGAAAGCAGGTAGAACAAGTTTTGTGGTGCCTTTCTCTTGCCTACCGGGGTAGTGTAAAAACTACCAACAGAACTCGTTTCTGGCACCTTCCCCGGTGGAGTTGTGCATGGGGTGTGTTTGGAACATTTTGTCACCAGCCGAGTCCAAAATTCAGCGATTCCCCATCTCAGCCCAGAAAGCAGGTAGAACAAGTTTTGTGGTGCCTTTCAGCTGCCTACCGGGGTAGTGTAAAAACTACCAACAGAACTCGTTTCTGGCACCTTCCCCGGTGGAGTTGTGCATGGGGTGTGTTTGGAACATTCTGTCACCAGCCGAGTCCAAAATTCAGCGATTCCCCATCTCAGCCCAGAAAGCAGGTAGAACAAGTTTTGTGGTGCCTTTCAGCTGCCTACCGGGGTAGTGTAAAAACTACCAACAGAACTCGTTTCTGGCACCTTCCCCGGTGGAGTTGTGCATGGGGTGTGTTTGGAACATTTTGTCAGCAGCCGAGTCCAAAATTCAGCGATTCCCCATCTCAGCCCAGAAAGCAGGTAGAACAAGTTTTGTGGTGCCTTTCAGCTGCCTACCGGGGTAGTGTAAAAACTACCAACAGAACTCGTTTCTGGCACCTTTGCGGGTGGAGCTGTGCATGGGGTGTGTTTGGAACATTTTGTCACCAGCCGAGTCCAAAATTCAGGCAATCCCGATCTCAGCCCAGAAAGCAGGTAGAACAAGTTTTGTGGTGCCTTTCAGCTGCCTACCGGGGTAGTGTAAAAACTACCAACAGAACTCGTTTCTGGCACCTTTGCGGTTGGAGCTGTGCATGGGGGTGTGTTTGGAACATTTTGTTACCAGCCGAGTCCAAAATTCAGCCGTTCCCCATCTCAGCCCAGAAAGCAGGTAGAACAAGTTTTGTGGTGCCTTTCTCTTGCCTACCGGGGTAGTGTAAAAACTACCAACAGAACTCGTTTCTGGCACCTTCCCCGGTGGAGTTGTGCATGGGGTGTGTTTGGAACATTTTGTCAGCAGCCGAGTCCAAAATTCAGCGATTCCCCATCTCAGCCCAGAAAGCAGGTAGAAAAACTTTTGTGGTGCCTTTCAGCTGCCTACCGGGGTAGTGTAAAAACTACCAACAGAACTCGTTTCTGGCACCTTTGCCGGTGGAGCTGTGCATGGGGTGTGTTTGGAACATTTTGTTACCAGCCAAGTCCAAAATTCAGCCGTTCCCCATCTCAGCCCAGAAAGCAGGTAGAACAAGTTTTGTGGTGCCTTTCAGCTGCCTACCGGGGTAGTGTAAAAACTACCAACAGAACTCGTTTCTGGCACCTTTGCCGGTGGAGCTGTGCATGGGGTGTTTTTGGAACATTCTGTCACCAGCCAAGTCCAAAATTCAGCCGTTCCCCATCTCAGCCCAGAAAGCAGGTAGAACAAGTTTTGTGGTGCCTTTCTCTTGCCTACCGGGGTAGTGTAAAAACTACCAACAGAACTCGTTTCTGGCACCTTCCCCGGTGGAGTTGTGCATGGGGTGTGTTTGGAACATTTTGTCAGCAGCCGAGTCCAAAATTCAGCGATTCCCCATCTCAGCCCAGAAAGCAGGTAGAACAAGTTTTGTGGTGCCTTTCAGCTGCCTACCGGGGTAGTGTAAAAACTACCAACAGAACTCGTTTCTGGCACCTTCCCCGGTGGAGTTGTGCATGGGGTGTGTTTGGAACATTCTGTCACCAGCCGAGTCCAAAATTCAGCGATTCCCCATCTCAGCCCAGAAAGCAGGTAGAAAAACTTTTGTGGTGCCTTTCAGCTGCCTACCGGGGTAGTGTAAAAACTACCAACAGAACTCGTTTCTGGCACCTTTGCCGGTGGAGCTGTGCATGGGGTGTGTTTGGAACATTTTGTTACCAGCCAAGTCCAAAATTCAGCCGTTCCCCATCTCAGCCCAGAAAGCAGGTAGAACAAGTTTTGTGGTGCCTTTCAGCTGCCTACCGGGGTAGTGTAAAAACTACCAACAGAACTCGTTTCTGGCACCTTTGCCGGTGGAGCTGTGCATGGGGTGTTTTTGGAACATTCTGTCACCAGCCAAGTCCAAAATTCAGCCGTTCCCCATCTCAGCCCAGAAAGCAGGTAGAACAAGTTTTGTGGTGCCTTTCTCTTGCCTACCGGGGTAGTGTAAAAACTACCAACAGAACTCGTTTCTGGCACCTTCCCCGGTGGAGTTGTGCATGGGGTGTGTTTGGAACATTTTGTCACCAGCCGAGTCCAAAATTCAGCGATTCCCCATCTCAGCCCAGAAAGCAGGTAGAACAAGTTTTGTGGTGCCTTTCAGCTGCCTACCGGGGTAGTGTAAAAACTACCAACAGAACTCGTTTCTGGCACCTTCCCCGGTGGAGTTGTGCATGGGGTGTGTTTGGAACATTCTGTCACCAGCCGAGTCCAAAATTCAGCGATTCCCCATCTCAGCCCAGAAAGCAGGTAGAACAAGTTTTGTGGTGCCTTTCAGCTGCCTACCGGGGGTAGTGTAAAAACTACCAACAGAACTCGTTTCTGGCACCTTCCCCGGTGGAGTTGTGCATGGGGTGTGTTTGGAACATTTTGTCACCAGCCGAGTCCAAAATTCAGCCGTTCCCCATCTCAGCCCAGAAAGCAGGTAGAACAAGTTTTGTGGTGCCTTTCAGCTGCCTACCGGGGTAGTGTAAAAACTACCAACAGAACTCGTTTCTGGCACCTTTGCGGGTGGAGCTGTGCATGGGGTGTGTTTGGAACATTTTGTCACCAGCCGAGTCCAAAATTCAGGCAATCCCGATCTCAGCCCAGAAAGCAGGTAGAACAAGTTTTGTGGTGCCTTTCAGCTGCCTACCGGGGTAGTGTAAAAACTACCAACAGAACTCGTTTCTGGCACCTTTGCGGTTGGAGCTGTGCATGGGGGTGTGTTTGGAACATTTTGTTACCAGCCGAGTCCAAAATTCAGCCGTTCCCCATCTCAGCCCAGAAAGCAGGTAGAACAAGTTTTGTGGTGCCTTTCTCTTGCCTACCGGGGTAGTGTAAAAACTACCAACAGAACTCGTTTCTGGCACCTTCCCCGGTGGAGTTGTGCATGGGGTGTGTTTGGAACATTTTGTCAGCAGCCGAGTCCAAAATTCAGCGATTCCCCATCTCAGCCCAGAAAGCAGGTAGAAAAACTTTTGTGGTGCCTTTCAGCTGCCTACCGGGGTAGTGTAAAAACTACCAACAGAACTCGTTTCTGGCACCTTTGCCGGTGGAGCTGTGCATGGGGTGTGTTTGGAACATTTTGTTACCAGCCAAGTCCAAAATTCAGCCGTTCCCCATCTCAGCCCAGAAAGCAGGTAGAACAAGTTTTGTGGTGCCTTTCAGCTGCCTACCGGGGGTAGTGTAAAAACTACCAACAGAACTCGTTTCTGGCACCTTTGCCGGTGGAGCTGTGCATGGGGTGTTTTTGGAACATTCTGTCACCAGCCAAGCCCAAAATTCAGCCGTTCCCCATCTCAGCCCAGAAAGCAGGTAGAACAAGTTTTGTGGTGCCTTTCTCTTGCCTACCGGGGTAGTGTAAAAACTACCAACAGAACTCGTTTCTGGCACCTTCCCCGGTGGAGTTGTGCATGGGGTGTGTTTGGAACATTTTGTCACCAGCCGAGTCCAAAATTCAGCGATTCCCCATCTCAGCCCAGAAAGCAGGTAGAACAAGTTTTGTGGTGCCTTTCAGCTGCCTACCGGGGTAGTGTAAAAACTACCAACAGAACTCGTTTCTGGCACCTTCCCCGGTGGAGTTGTGCATGGGGTGTGTTTGGAACATTCTGTCACCAGCCGAGTCCAAAATTCAGCGATTCCCCATCTCAGCCCAGAAAGCAGGTAGAACAAGTTTTGTGGTGCCTTTCAGCTGCCTACCGGGGGTAGTGTAAAAACTACCAACAGAACTCGTTTCTGGCACCTTCCCCGGTGGAGTTGTGCATGGGGTGTGTTTGGAACATTTTGTCACCAGCCGAGTCCAAAATTCAGCGATTCCCCATCTCAGCCCAGAAAGCAGGTAGAACAAGTTTTGTGGTGCCTTTCAGCTGCCTACCGGGGTAGTGTAAAAACTACCAACAGAACTCGTTTCTGGCACCTTCCCCGGTGGAGTTGTGCATGGGGTGTGTTTGGAACATTTTGTCACCAGCCGAGTCCAAAATTCAGCGATTCCCCATCTCAGCCCAGAAAGCAGGTAGAACAAGTTTTGTGGTGCCTTTCAGCTGCCTACCGGGGTAGTGTAAAAACTACCAACAGAACTCGTTTCTGGCACCTTCCCCGGTGGAGTTGTGCATGGGGGTGTGTTTGGAACATTTTGTCACCAGCCGAGTCCAAAATTCAGCGATTCCCCATCTCAGCCCAGAAAGCAGGTAGAACAAGTTTTGTGGTGCCTTTCAGCTGCCTACCGGGGGTAGTGTAAAAACTACCAACAGAACTCGTTTCTGGCACCTTCCCCAGTGGAGTTGTGCATGGGGTGTGTTTGGAACATTTTGTCACCAGCCGAGTCCAAAATTCAGCGATTCCCCATCTCAGCCCAGAAAGCAGGTAGAACAAGTTTTGTGGTGCCTTTCAGCTGCCTACCGGGGTAGTGTAAAAACTGCCAACAGAACTCGTTTCTGGCACCTTTGCGGGTGTTTGGAACATTCTGTCACCAGCCGAGTCCAAAATTCAGCTATTCCCCATCTCAGCCCAGAAAGCAGGTAGAACAAGTTTTGTGGTGCCTTTCAGCTGCCTACCGGGGGTAGTGTAAAAACTACCAACAGAACTCGTTTCTGGCACCTTCCCCGGTGGAGTTGTGCATGGGGTGTGTTTGGAACATTTTGTCAGCAGCCGAGTCCAAAATTCAGCGATTCCCCATCTCAGCCCAGAAAGCAGGTAGAACAAGTTTTGTGGTGCCTTTCAGCTGCCTACCGGGGTAGTGTAAAAACTACCAACAGAACTCGTTTCTGGCACCTTCCCCGGTGGAGTTGTGCATGGGGTGTGTTTGGAACATTTTGTCACCAGCCGAGTCCAAAATTCAGCGATTCCCCATCTCAGCCCAGAAAGCAGGTAGAACAAGTTTTGTGGTGCCTTTCAGCTGCCTACCGGGGTAGTGTAAAAACTACCAACAGAACTCGTTTCTGGCACCTTCCCCGGTGGAGTTGTGCATGGGGTGTGTTTGGAACATTTTGTCACCAGCCGAGTCCAAAATTCAGCGATTCCCCATCTCAGCCCAGAAAGCAGGTAGAACACGTTTTGTGGTGCCTTTCAGCTGCCTACCGGGGTAGTGTAAAAACTACCAACAGAACTCGTTTCTGGCACCTTCCCCAGTGGAGTTGTGCATGGGGTGTGTTTGGAACATTTTGTCACCAGCCGAGTCCAAAATTCAGCTATTCCCCATCTCAGCCCAGAAAGCAGGTAGAACAAGTTTTGTGGTGCCTTTCAGCTGCCTACCGGGGTAGTGTAAAAACTACCAACAGAACTCGTTTCTGGCACCTTCCCCGGTGGAGTTGTGCATGGGGTGTGTTTGGAACATTTTGTCAGCAGCCGAGTCCAAAACTCAGCTGTTCCCCATCTCAGCCCAGAAAGCAGGTAGAAAAACTTTTGTGGTGCCTTTCAGCTGCCTACTGGGGTAGTGTAAAAACTACCAACAGAACTCATTTCTGGCACCTTTGCCGATGGAGCTGTGCATGGGGTGTGTTTGGAACATTTTGTTACCAGCCGAGTCCAAAATTCAGCCGTTCCCCATCTCAGCCCAGAAAGCAGGTAGAACAAGTTTTGTGGTGCCTTTCAGCTGCCTACCGGGGTAGTGTAAAAACTACCAACAGAACTCGTTTCTGGCACCTTCCCCGGTGGAGTTGTGCATGGGGTGTGTTTGGAACATTTTGTCACCAGCCGAGTCCAAAATTCAGCGATTCCCCATCTCAGCCCAGAAAGCAGGTAGAACAAGTTTTGTGGTGCCTTTCAGCTGCCTACCGGGGTAGTGTAAAAACTACCAACAGAACTCGTTTCTGGCACCTTCCCCGGTGGAGTTGTGCATGGGGTGTGTTTGGAACATTTTGTCACCAGCCGAGTCCAAAATTCAGCGATTCCCCATCTCAGCCCAGAAAGCAGGTAGAACAAGTTTTGTGGTGCCTTTCAGCTGCCTACCGGGGTAGTGTAAAAACTACCAACAGAACTCGTTTCTGGCACCTTCCCCGGTGGAGTTGTGCATGGGGTGTGTTTGGAACATTTTGTCACCAGCCGAGTCCAAAATTCAGCGATTCCCCATCTCAGCCCAGAAAGCAGGTAGAACAAGTTTTGTGGTGCCTTTCAGCTGCCTACCGGGGTAGTGTAAAAACTACCAACAGAACTCGTTTCTGGCACCTTCCCCGGTGGAGTTGTGCATGGGGTGTGTTTGGAACATTTTGTCACCAGCCGAGTCCAAAATTCAGCGATTCCCCATCTCAGCCCAGAAAGCAGGTAGAACAAGTTTTGTGGTGCGTTTCAGCTGCCTACCGGGGTAGTGTAAAAACTACCAACAGAACTCGTTTCTGGCACCTTCCCCGGTGGAGTTGTGCATGGGGTGTGTTTGGAACATTTTGTCACCAGCCGAGTCCAAAATTCAGCGATTCCCCATCTCAGCCCAGAAAGCAGGTAGAACAAGTTTTGTGGTGCCTTTCAGCTGCCTACCGGGGTAGTGTAAAAACTACCAACAGAACTCGTTTCTGGCACCTTCCCCGGTGGAGTTGTGCATGGGGTGTGTTTGGAACATTTTGTCACCAGCCGAGTCCAAAATTCAGCGATTCCCCATCTCAGCCCAGAAAGCAGGTAGAACAAGTTTTGTGGTGCCTTTCAGCTGCCTACCGGGGTAGTGTAAAAACTACCAACAGAACTCGTTTCTGGCACCTTCCCCGGTGGAGTTGTGCATGGGGTGTGTTTGGAACATTTTGTCACCAGCCGAGTCCAAAATTCAGCGATTCCCCATCTCAGCCCAGAAAGCAGGTAGAACAAGTTTTGTGGTGCCTTTCAGCTGCCTACCGGGGGTAGTGTAAAAACTACCAACAGAACTCGTTTCTGGCACCTTCCCCGGTGGAGCTGTGCATGGGGTGTGTTTGGAACATTTTGTCACCAGCCGAGTCCAAAATTCAGCTATTCCCCATCTCAGCCCAGAAAGCAGGTAGAACAAGTTTTGTGGTGCCTTTCAGCTGCCTACCGGGGTAGTGTAAAAACTACCAACAGAACTCGTTTCTGGCACCTTCCCCGGTGGAGTTGTGCATGGGGTGTGTTTGGAACATTTTGTCAGCAGCCGAGTCCAAAACTCAGCTGTTCCCCATCTCAGCCCAGAAAGCAGGTAGAAAAACTTTTGTGGTGCCTTTCAGCTGCCTACTGGGGTAGTGTAAAAACTACCAACAGAACTCATTTCTGGCACCTTTGCCGATGGAGCTGTGCATGGGGTGTGTTTGGAACATTTTGTTACCAGCCGAGTCCAAAATTCAGCCGTTCCCCATCTCAGCCCAGAAAGCAGGTAGAACAAGTTTTGTGGTGCCTTTCAGCTGCCTACCGGGGTAGTGTAAAAACTACCAACAGAACTCGTTTCTGGCACCTTTGCCGGTGGAGCTGTGCATGGGGTGTGTTTGGAACATTTTGTCAGCAGCCGAGTCCAAAATTCAGCGATTCCCCATCTCAGCCCAGAAAGCAGGTAGAACAAGTTTTGTGGTGCCTTTCAGCTGCCTACCGGGGTAGTGTAAAAACTACCAACAGAACTCGTTTCTGGCACCTTCCCCGGTGGAGTTGTGCATGGGGTGTGTTTGGAACATTTTGTCACCAGCCGAGTCCAAAATTCAGCGATTCCCCATCTCAGCCCAGAAAGCAGGTAGAACAAGTTTTGTGGTGCCTTTCAGCTGCCTACCGGGGTAGTGTAAAAACTACCAACAGAACTCGTTTCTGGCACCTTCCCCGGTGGAGTTGTGCATGGGGTGTGTTTGGAACATTTTGTCACCAGCCGAGTCCAAAATTCAGCGATTCCCCATCTCAGCCCAGAAAGCAGGTAGAACAAGTTTTGTGGTGCCTTTCAGCTGCCTACCGGGGGTACTGTAAAAACTACCAACAGAACTCGTTTCTGGCACCTTCCCCAGTGGAGTTGTGCATGGGGTGTGTTTGGAACATTTTGTCACCAGCCGAGTCCAAAATTCAGCGATTCCCCATCTCAGCCCAGAAAGCAGGTAGAACAAGTTTTGTGGTGCCTTTCAGCTGCCTACCGGGGTAGTGTAAAAACTACCAACAGAACTCGTTTCTGGCACCTTCCCCGGTGGAGTTGTGCATGGGGTGTGTTTGGAACATTTTGTTACCAGCCGAGTCCAAAATTCAGCGATTCCCCATCTCAGCCCAGAAAGCAGGTAGAAAAACTTTTGTGGTGCCTTTCAGCTGCCTACCGGGGTAGTGTAAAAACTACCAACAGAACTCGTTTCTGGCACCTTTGCCGGTGGAGCTGTGCATGGGGTGTGTTTGGAACATTTTGTTACCAGCCAAGTCCAAAATTCAGCGATTCCCCATCTCAGCCCAGAAAGCAGGTAGAACAAGTTTTGTGGTGCCTTTCAGCTGCCTACCGGGGTAGTGTAAAAACTACCAACAGAACTCGTTTCTGGCACCTTTGCCGGTGGAGCTGTGCATGGGGTGTGTTTGGAACATTTTGTTACCAGCCAAGTCCAAAATTCAGCGATTCCCCATCTCAGCCCAGAAAGCAGGTAGAACAAGTTTTGTGGTGCCTTTCAGCTGCCTACCGGGGGTAGTGTAAAAACTACCAACAGAACTCGTTTCTGGCACCTTCCCCGGTGGAGTTGTGCATGGGGTGTGTTTGGAACATTTTGTCAGCAGCCGAGTCCAAAACTCAGCTGTTCCCCATCTCAGCCCAGAAAGCAGGTAGAAAAACTTTTGTGGTGCCTTTCAGCTGCCTACTGGGGTAGTGTAAAAACTACCAACAGAACTCATTTCTGGCACCTTTGCCGATGGAGCTGTGCATGGGGTGTGTTTGGAACATTTTGTTACCAGCCGAGTCCAAAATTCAGCCGTTCCCCATCTCAGCCCAGAAAGCAGGTAGAACAAGTTTTGTGGTGCCTTTCAGCTGCCTACCGGGGTAGTGTAAAAACTACCAACAGAACTCGTTTCTGGCACCTTCCCCGGTGGAGTTGTGCATGGGGTGTGTTTGGAACATTTTGTCACCAGCCGAGTCCAAAATTCAGCGATTCCCCATCTCAGCCCAGAAAGCAGGTAGAACAAGTTTTGTGGTGCCTTTCAGCTGCCTACCGGGGGTAGTGTAAAAACTACCAACAGAACTCGTTTCTGGCACCTTCCCCGGTGGAGTTGTGCATGGGGTGTGTTTGGAACACTTTGTCACCAGCCGAGTCCAAAATTCAGCGATTCCCCATCTCAGCCCAGAAAGCAGGTAGAACAAGTTTTGTGGTGCCTTTCAGCTGCCTACCGGGGTAGTGTAAAAACTACCAACAGAACTCGTTTCTGGCACCTTCCCCGGTGGAGTTGTGCATGGGGTGTGTTTGGAACATTTTGTCACCAGCCGAGTCCAAAACTCAGCGATTCCCCATCTCAGCCCAGAAAGCAGGTAGAACAAGTTTTGTGGTGCCTTTCAGCTGCCTACCGGGGTAGTGTAAAAACTACCAACAGAACTCGTTTCTGGCACCTTCCCCGGTGGAGTTGTGCATGGGGTGTGTTTGGAACATTTTGTCACCAGCCGAGTCCAAAATTCAGCGATTCCCCATCTCAGCCCAGAAAGCAGGTAGAACAAGTTTTGTGGTGCCTTTCAGCTGCCTACCGGGGTAGTGTAAAAACTACCAACAGAACTCGTTTCTGGCACCTTTGCCGGTGGAGCTGTGCATGGGGTGTGTTTGGAACATTTTGTCACCAGCCGAGTCCAAAATTCAGCTATTCCCCATCTCAGCCCAGAAAGCAGGTAGAACAAGTTTTGTTGTGCCTTTCTCTTGCCTACCGGAGTAGTGTAAAAACTACCAACAGAACTCGTTTCTGGCACCTTCCCCGGTGGAGTTGTGCATGGGGTGTGTTTGGAACATTCTGTCACCAGCCGAGTCCAAAACTCAGCTGTTCCCCATCTCTAGCCCAGGAAGCAGATAAGAACCGGTTTTATGGTGCCTTTCAGCTGCCTACCGGGGTACTGTAAAAACTACCAACAGAACTCATTTCTGGCACCTTTGCCGGTGGAGCAGTGCATGGGGTGTGTTTGGAACATTTTGTCACCAGCCGAGTCCAAAATTCAGCGATTCCCCATCTCAGCCCAGAAAGCAGGTAGAACAAGTTTTGTGGTGCCTTTCAGCTGCCTACCGGGGTAGTGTAAAAACTACCAACAGAACTCGTTTCTGGCACCTTTGCGGGTGGAGCTGTGCATGGGGTGTGTTTGGAACATTTTGTCACCAGCCGAGTCCAAAATTCAGCCAATCCCCATCTCAGCCCAGAAAGCAGGTAGAACAAGTTTTGTGGTGCCTTTCAGCTGCCTACCGGGGTAGTGTAAAAACTACCAACAGAACTCGTTTCTGGCACCTTCCTCGGTGGAGGTGTGCATGGGGTGTGTTTGGAACATTCTGTCACCAGCCGAGTCCAAAATTCAGCCGTTCCCCATCTCAGCCCAGAAAGCAGGTACAAAAAGTTTTGTGGTGCCTTTCAGCTGCCTACCGGGGTAGTGTAAAAACTACCAACAGAACTCGTTTCTGGCACCTTTGCGGGTGGAGCTGTGCATGGGGGTGTGTTTGGAACATTTTGTTACCAGCCAAGTCCAAAATTCAGCCGTTCCCCATCTCAGCCCAGAAAGCAGGTAGAACAAGTTTTGTGGTGCCTTTCTCTTGCCTACCGGGGGTAGTGTAAAAACTACCAACAGAACTCGTTTCTGGCACCTTCCCCGGTGGAGTTGTGCATGGGGTGTGTTTGGAACATTTTGTCACCAGCCGAGTCCAAAATTCAGCGATTCCCCATCTCAGCCCAGAAAGCAGGTAGAACAAGTTTTGTGGTGCCTTTCAGCTGCCTACCGGGGTAGTGTAAAAACTACCAACAGAACTCGTTTCTGGCACCTTTGCCGGTGGAGCTGTGCATGGGGTGTGTTTGGAACATTTTGTTACCAGCCAAGTCCAAAATTCAGCCGTTCCCCATCTCAGCCCAGAAAGCAGGTAGAACAAGTTTTGTGGTGCCTTTCAGCTGCCTACCGGGGTAGTGTAAAAACTACCAACAGAACTCGTTTCTGGCACCTTCCCCTGTGGAGCTGTGCATGGGGTGTGTTTGGAACATTCTGTCACCAGCCGAGTCCAAAATTCAGCCGTTCCCCATCTCAGCCCAGAAAGCAGGTAGAACAAGTTTTGTGGTGCCTTTCTCTTGCCTACCGGGGTAGTGTAAAAACTACCAACAGAACTCGTTTCTGGCACCTTCCCCGGTGGAGTTGTGCATGGGGTGTGTTTGGAACATTTTGTCACCAGCCGAGTTCAAAATTCAGCGATTCCCCATCTCAGCCCAGAAAGCAGGTAGAACAAGTTTTGTGGTGCCTTTCAGCTGCCTACCGGGGTGGTGTAAAAACTACCAACAGAACTCGTTTCTGGCACCTTTGCCGGTGGACCTGTGCATGGGGTGTGTTTGGAACATTCTGTCACCAGCCGAGTCCAAAATTCAGCCGTTCCCCATCTCAGCCCAGAAAGCAGGTAGAACAAGTTTTGTGGTGCCTTTCTCTTGCCTACCGGAGTAGTGTAAAAACTACCAACAGAACTCGTTTCTGGCACCTTTGCCGGTGGAGTTGTGCATGGGGTGTGTTTGGAACATTTTGTCACCAGCCGAGTCCAAAATTCAGCGATTCCCCATCTCAGCCCAGAAAGCAGGTAGAACAAGTTTTGTGGTGCCTTTCAGCTGCCTACCGGGGTAGTGTAAAAACTACCAACAGAACTCGTTTCTGGCACCTTCCCCGGTGGAGTTGTGCATGGGGTGTGTTTGGAACATTTTGTCACCAGCCGAGTCCAAAATTCAGCGATTCCCCATCTCAGCCCAGAAAGCAGGTAGAACAAGTTTTGTGGTGCCTTTCAGCTGCCTACCGGGGTAGTGTAAAAACTACCAACAGAACTCGTTTCTGGCACCTTCCCCGGTGGAGTTGTGCATGGGGTGTGTTTGGAACATTTTGTCACCAGCCGAGTCCAAAATTCAGCGATTCCCCATCTCAGCCCAGAAAGCAGGTAGAACAAGTTTTGTGGTGCCTTTCAGCTGCCTACCGGGGTAGTGTAAAAACTACCAACAGAACTCGTTTCTGGCACCTTCCCCAGTGGAGTTGTGCATGGGGTGTGTTTGGAACATTTTGTCACCAGCCGAGTCCAAAATTCAGCGATTCCCCATCTCAGCCCAGAAAGCAGGTAGAACAAGTTTTGTGGTGCCTTTCAGCTGCCTACCGGGGTAGTGTAAAAACTACCAACAGAACTCGTTTCTGGCACCTTCCCCGGTGGAGCTGTGCATGGGGTGTGTTTGGAACATTTTGTCACCAGCCGAGTCCAAAATTCAGCTATTCCCCATCTCAGCCCAGAAAGCAGGTAGAACAAGTTTTGTGGTGCCTTTCAGCTGCCTACCAGGGTAGTGTAAAAACTACCAACAGAACTCGTTTCTGGCACCTTCCCCGGTGGAGCTGTGCATGGGGTGTGTTTGGAACATTTTGTCAGCAGCCGAGTCCAAAACTCAGCTGTTCCCCATCTCAGCCCAGAAAGCAGGTAGAAAAACTTTTGTGGTGCCTTTCAGCTGCCTACCGGGGTAGTGTAAAAACTACCAACAGAACTCATTTCTGGCACCTTTGCCGATGGAGCTGTGCATGGGGTGTGTTTGGAACATTTTGTCACCAGCCGAGTCCAAAATTCAGCCGTTCCCCATCTCAGCCCAGAAAGCAGGTAGAACAAGTTTTGTGGTGCCTTTCAGCTGCCTACCGGGGTAGTGTAAAAACTACCAACAGAACTCGTTTCTGGCACCTTTGCCGGTGGAGCTGTGCATGGGGTGTGTTTGGAACATTTTGTCACCAGCCGAGTCCAAAATTCAGCGATTCCCCATCTCAGCCCAGAAAGCAGGTAGAACAAGTTTTGTGGTGCCTTTCAGCTGCCTACCGGGGTAGTGTAAAAACTACCAACAGAACTCATTTCTGGCACCTTTGCGGGTGGAGCTGTGCATGGGGTGTGTTTGGAACATTTTGTCAGCAGCCGAGTCCAAAATTCAGCGATTCCCCATCTCAGCCCAGAAAGCAGGTAGAACAAGTTTTGTGGTGCCTTTCAGCTGCCTACCGGGGTAGTGTAAAAACTACCAACAGAACTCGTTTCTGGCACCTTCCCCGGTGGAGTTGTGCATGGGGTGTGTTTGGAACATTTTGTCACCAGCCGAGTCCAAAACTCAGCGATTCCCCATCTCAGCCCAGAAAGCAGGTAGAACAAGTTTTGTGGTGCCTTTCAGCTGCCTACCGGGGTAGTGTAAAATCTACCAACAGAACTCGTTTCTGGCACCTTCCCCGGTGGAGTTGTGCATGGGGTGTGTTTGGAACATTTTGTAAGCAGCCGAGTCCAAAACTCAGCGATTCCCCATCTAAGCCCAGAAAGCAGGTAGAACATGTTTTGTGGTGCCTTTCAGCTGCCTACCGGGGTAGTGTAAAAACTACCAACAGAACTCGTTTCTGGCACCTTTGCGGGTGGAGTTGTGCATGGGGTGTGTTTGGAACATTTTGTCAGCAGCCGAGTCCAAAATTCAGCGATTCCCATCTCTAGCCCAGAAAGCAGGTAGAACAAGTTTTGTGGTGCCTTTCAGCTGCCTACCGGGGGTAGTGTAAAAACTACCAACAGAACTCGTTTCTGGCACCTTCCCCAGTGGAGTTGTGCATGGGGTGTGTTTGGAACATTTTGTCACCAGCCGAGTCCAAAATTCAGCGATTCCCCATCTCAGCCCAGAAGCAGGTAGAACAAGTTTTGTGGTGCCTTTCAGCTGCCTACCGGGGTAGTGTAAAAACTACCAACAGAACTCGTTTCTGGCACCTTCCCCGGTGGAGCTGTGCATGGGGTGTGTTTGGAACATTTTGTCACCAGCCGAGTCCAAAATTCAGCTATTCCCCATCTCAGCCCAGAAAGCAGGTAGAACAAGTTTTGTGGTGCCTTTCAGCTGCCTACCGGGGTAGTGTAAAAACTACCAACAGAACTCGTTTCTGGCACCTTCCTCGGTGGAGTTGTGCATGGGGTGTGTTTGGAACATTTTGTCAGCAGCCGAGTCCAAAACTCAGCTGTTCCCCATCTCAGCCCAGAAAGCAGGTAGAAAAACTTTTGTGGTGCCTTTCAGCTGCCTACCGGGGGTAGTGTAAAAACTACCAACAGAACTCATTTCTGGCACCTTTGCCGATGGAGCTGTGCATGGGGTGTGTTTGGAACATTTTGTCAGCAGCCGAGTCCAAAACTCAGCGATTCCCCATCTAAGCCCATAAAGCAGGTAGAACATGTTTTGTGGTGCCTTTCAGCTGCCTACCGGGGTAGTGTAAAAACTACCAACAGAACTCGTTTCTGGCACCTTTGCGGGTGGAGTTGTGCATGGGGTGTGTTTGGAACATTTTGTCAGCAGCCGAGTCCAAAATTCAGCGATTCCCATCTCAGCCCAGAAAGCAGGTAGAACAAGTTTTGTGGTGCCTTTCAGCTGCCTACCGGGGTAGTGTAAAAACTACCAACAGAACTCGTTTCTGGCACCTTCCCCGGTGGAGTTGTGCATGGGGTGTGTTTGGAACATTTTGTCAGCAGCCGAGTCCAAAACTCAGCTGTTCCCCATCTCAGCCCAGAAAGCAGGTAGAAAAACTTTTGTGGTGCCTTTCAGCTGCCTACCGGGGTAGTGTAAAAACTACCAACAGAACTCATTTCTGGCACCTTTGCCGATGGAGCTGTGCATGGGGTGTGTTTGGAACATTTTGTTACCAGCCGAGTCCAAAATTCAGCCGTTCCCCATCTCAGCCCAGAAAGCAGGTAGAACACGTTTTGTGGTGCCTTCCTCTTGCCTACCGGGGTAGTGTAAAAACTACCAACAGAACTCGTTTCTGGCACCTTCCTCGGTGGAGTTGTGCATGGGGTGTGTTTGGAACATTTTGTTACCAGCCGAGTCCAAAATTCAGCCGTTCCCCATCTAAGCCCAGAAAGCAGGTAGAACAAGTTTTGTGGTGCCTTTCAGCTGCCTACCGGGGTAGTGTAAAAACTACCAACAGAACTCGTTTCTGGCACCTTTGCGGGTGGAGCTGTGCATGGGGTGTGTTTGGAACATTTTGTCAGCAGCCGAGTCCAAAATTCAGCGATTCCCCATCTCAGCCCAGAAAGCAGGTAGAACAAGTTTTGTGGTGCCTTTCAGCTGCCTACCGGGGTAGTGTAAAAACTACCAACAGAACTCGTTTCTGGCACCTTCCCCGGTGGAGCTGTGCATGGGGTGTGTTTGGAACATTTTGTCACCAGCCGAGTCCAAAACTCAGCTGTTCCCCATCTCAGCCCAGAAAGCAGGTAGAAAAACTTTTGTGGTGCCTTTCAGCTGCCTACCAGGGTACTGTAAAAACTACCAACAGAACTCGTTTCTGGCACCTTCCCCGGTGGAGCTGTGCATGGGGTGTGTTTGGAACATTTTGTCACCAGCCGAGTCCAAAACTCAGCGATTCCCCATCTAAGCCCAGAAAGCAGGTAGAACATGTTTTGTGGTGCCTTTCAGCTGCCTACCGGGGGTAGTGTAAAAACTACCAACAGAACTCGTTTCTGGCACCTTTGCGGGTGGAGTTGTGCATGGGGTGTGTTTGGAACATTTTGTCAGCAGCCGAGTCCAAAATTCAGCGATTCCCATCTCAGCCCAGAAAGCAGGTAGAACACGTTTTGTGGTGCCTTTCAGCTGCCTACCGGGGTAGTGTAAAAACTACCAAGAGAACTCGTTTCTGGCACCTTCCCCGGTGGAGTTGTGCATGGGGTGTGTTTGGAACATTTTGTCAGCAGCCGAGTCCAAAATTCAGCGATTCCCCATCTCAGCCCAGAAAGCAGGTAGAACAAGTTTTGTGGTGCCTTTCAGCTGCCTACCGGGGTAGTGTAAAAACTACCAACAGAACTCGTTTCTGGCACCTTTGCGGGTGGAGCTGTGCATGGGGTGTGTTTGGAACATTTTGTCACCAGCCGAGTCCAAAATTCAGCGATTCCCCATCTCAGCCCAGAAAGCAGGTAGAACAAGTTTTGTGGTGCCTTTCAGCTGCCTACCGGGGTAGTGTAAAAACTACCAACAGAACTCGTTTCTGGCACCTTCCCCGGTGGAGCTGTGCATGGGGGTGTGTGTTTGGAACATTTTGTCACCAGCCGAGTCCAAAATTCAGCTATTCCCCATCTCAGCCCAGAAAGCAGGTAGAACAAGTTTTGTGGTGCCTTTCTCTTGCCTACCGGAGTAGTGTAAAAACTACCAACAGAACTCGTTTCTGGCACCTTCCCCGGTGGAGTTGTGCATGGGGTGTGTTTGGAACAATTTGTCACCAGCCGAGTCCAAAATTCAGCGATTCCCCATCTCAGCCCAGAAAGCAGGTAGAACAAGTTTTGTGGTGCCTTTCAGCTGCCTACCGGGGTAGTGTAAAATCTACCAACAGAACTCGTTTCTGGCACCTTCCCCGGTGGAGTTGTGCATGGGGTGTGTTTGGAACATTTTGTCAGCAGCCGAGTCCAAAACTCAGCTGTTCCCCATCTCAGCCCAGAAAGCAGGTAGAAAAACTTTTGTGGTGCCTTTCAGCTGCCTACCAGGGTACTGTAAAAACTACCAACAGAACTCGTTTCTGGCACCTTCCCCGGTGGAGTTGTGCATGGGGTGTGTTTGGAACATTTTGTCACCAGCCGAGTCCAAAATTCAGCGATTCCCCATCTCAGCCCAGAAAGCAGGTAGAACAAGTTTTGTGGTGCCTTTCAGCTGCCTACCGGGGTAGTGTAAAATCTACCAACAGAACTCGTTTCTGGCACCTTCCCCGGTGGAGTTGTGCATGGGGTGTGTTTGGAACATTTTGTCACCAGCCGAGTCCAAAATTCAGCGATTCTCCATCTCAGCCCAGAAAGCAGGTAGAACAAGTTTTGTGGTGCCTTTCTCTTGCCTACTGGAGTAGTGTAAAAACTACCAACAGAACTCGTTTCTGGCACCTTCCCCGGTGGAGTTGTGCATGGGGTGTGTTTGGAACATTTTGTCACCAGCCGAGTCCAAAATTCAGCGATTCCCCATCTCAGCCCAGAAAGCAGGTAGAACAAGTTTTGTGGTGCCTTTCAGCTGCCTACCGGGGTAGTGTAAAATCTACCAACAGAACTCGTTTCTGGCACCTTCCCCGGTGGAGTTGTGCATGGGGTGTGTTTGGAACATTTTGTCAGCAGCCGAGTCCAAAACTCAGCTGTTCCCCATCTCAGCCCAGAAAGCAGGTAGAAAAACTTTTGTGGTGCCTTTCAGCTGCCTACCAGGGTACTGTAAAAACTACCAACAGAACTCGTTTCTGGCACCTTCCCCGGTGGAGTTGTGCATGGGGTGTGTTTGGAACATTTTGTCAGCAGCCGAGTCCAAAATTCAGCCGTTCCCCATCTCAGCCCAGAAAGCAGGTAGAACAAGTTTTGTGGTGCCTTTCTCTTGCCTACCGGAGTAGTGTAAAAACTACCAACAGAACTCGTTTCTGGCACCTTCCCCGGTGGAGTTGTGCATGGGGTGTGTTTGGAACATTTTGTCAGCAGCCGAGTCCAAAATTCAGCGATTCCCATCTCAGCCCAGAAAGCAGGTAGAACAAGTTTTGTGGTGCCTTTCAGCTGCCTACCGGGGTAGTGTAAAAACTACCAACAGAACTCGTTTCTGGCACCTTCCCCGGTGGAGCTGTGCATGGGGTGTGTTTGGAACATTTTGTCACCAGCCGAGTCCAAAATTCAGCTATTCCCCATCTCAGCCCAGAAAGCAGGTAGAACAAGTTTTGTGGTGCCTTTCTCTTGCCTACCGGAGTAGTGTAAAATCTACCAACAGAACTCGTTTCTGGCACCTTCCCCGGTGGAGTTGTGCATGGGGTGTGTTTGGAACATTTTGTCAGCAGCCGAGTCCAAAACTCAGCTGTTCCCCATCTCAGCCCAGAAAGCAGGTAGAAAAACTTTTGTGGTGCCTTTCAGCTGCCTACCAGGGTACTGTAAAAACTACCAACAGAACTCGTTTCTGGCACCTTCCCCGGTGGAGCTGTGCATGGGGTGTGTTTGGAACATTTTGTCAGCAGCCGAGTCCAAAACTCAGCGATTCCCCATCTAAGCCCATAAAGCAGGTAGAACATGTTTTGTGGTGCCTTTCAGCTGCCTACCGGGGTAGTGTAAAAACTACCAACAGAACTCGTTTTCTGGCACCTTTGCGGGTGGAGTTGTGCATGGGGTGTGTTTGGAACATTTTGTCAGCAGCCGAGTCCAAAATTCAGCGATTCCCATCTCAGCCCAGAAAGCAGGTAGAACAAGTTTTGTGGTGCCTTTCAGCTGCCTACCGGGGTGAGTGTAAAAACTACCAACAGAACTCGTTTCTGGCACCTTCCCCGGTGGAGTTTTGCATGGGGTGTGTTTGGAACATTTTGTCAGCAGCCGAGTCCAAAACTCAGCTGTTCCCCATCTCAGCCCAGAAAGCAGGTAGAAAAACTTTTGTGGTGCCTTTCAGCTGCCTACCGGGGTAGTGTAAAAACTACCAACAGAACTCATTTCTGGCACCTTTGCCGATGGAGCTGTGCATGGGGTGTGTTTGGAACATTTTGTTACCAGCCGAGTCCAAAATTCAGCCGTTCCCCATCTCAGCCCAGAAAGCAGGTAGAACACGTTTTGTGGTGCCTTCCTCTTGCCTACCAGGGTAGTGTAAAAACTACCAACAGAACTCGTTTCTGGCACCTTCCTCGGTGGAGTTGTGCATGGGGTGTGTTTGGAACATTTTGTTACCAGCCGAGTCCAAAATTCAGCCGTTCCCCATCTAAGCCCAGAAAGCAGGTAGAACAAGTTTTGTGGTGCCTTTCAGCTGCCTACCGGGGTAGTGTAAAAACTACCAACAGAACTCGTTTCTGGCACCTTTGCGGGTGGAGCTGTGCATGGGGTGTGTTTGGAACATTTTGTCACCAGCCGAGTCCAAAACTCAGCCGTTCCCCATCTCAGCCCAGAAAGCAGGTAGAAAAACTTTTGTGGTGCCTTTCAGCTGCCTACCGGGGTAGTGTAAAAACTACCAACAGAACTCATTTCTGGCACCTTTGCCGATGGAGCTGTGCATGGGGTGTGTTTGGAACATTTTGTTACCAGCCGAGTCCAAAACTCAGCTGTTCCCCATCTCAGCCCAGAAAGCAGGTAGAAAAACTTTTGTGGTGCCTTTCAGCTGCCTACCAGGGTACTGTAAAAACTACCAACAGAACTCGTTTCTGGCACCTTCCCCGGTGGAGTTGTGCATGGGGTGTGTTTGGAACATTTTGTCACCAGCCGAGTCCAAAACTCAGCGATTCCCCATCTAAGCCCAGAAAGCAGGTAGAACAAGTTTTGTGGTGCCTTTCAGCTGCCTACCGGGGTAGTGTAAAAACTACCAACAGAACTCGTTTCTGGCACCTTTGCGGGTGGAGTTGTGCATGGGGTGTGTTTGGAACATTTTGTCAGCAGCCGAGTCCAAAATTCAGCGATTCCCATCTCAGCCCAGAAAGCAGGTAGAACACGTTTTGTGGTGCCTTTCAGCTGCCTACCGGGGTAGTGTAAAAACTACCAAGAGAACTCGTTTCTGGCACCTTCCCCGGTGGAGTTGTGCATGGGGTGTGTTTGGAACATTTTGTCAGCAGCCGAGTCCAAAATTCAGCGATTCCCCATCTCAGCCCAGAAAGCAGGTAGAACAAGTTTTGTGGTGCCTTTCAGCTGCCTACCGGGGTAGTGTAAAAACTACCAACAGAACTCGTTTCTGGCACCTTTGCGGGTGGAGCTGTGCATGGGGTGTGTTTGGAACATTTTGTCACCAGCCGAGTCCAAAATTCAGCGATTCCCCATCTCAGCCCAGAAAGCAGGTAGAACAAGTTTTGTGGTGCCTTTCAGCTGCCTACCGGGGTAGTGTAAAAACTACCAACAGAACTCGTTTCTGGCACCTTCCCCGGTGGAGCTGTGCATGGGGTGTGTTTGGAACATTTTGTCACCAGCCGAGTCCAAAATTCAGCTATTCCCCATCTCAGCCCAGAAAGCAGGTAGAACAAGTTTTGTGGTGCCTTTCTCTTGCCTACCGGAGTAGTGTAAAAACTACCAACAGAACTCGTTTCTGGCACCTTCCCCGGTGGAGTTGTGCATGGGGTGTGTTTGGAACAATTTGTCACCAGCCGAGTCCAAAATTCAGCGATTCCCCATCTCAGCCCAGAAAGCAGGTAGAACAAGTTTTGTGGTGCCTTTCAGCTGCCTACCGGGGTGAGTGTAAAATCTACCAACAGAAACTCGTTTCTGGCACCTTCCCCGGTGGAGTTGTGCATGGGGTGTGTTTGGAAACATTTTGTCAGCAGCCGAGTCCAAAACTCAGCTGTTCCCCATCTCAGCCCAGAAAGCAGGTAGAAAAACTTTTGTGGTGCCTTTCAGCTGCCTACCAGGGTACTGTAAAAACTACCAACAGAACTCGTTTCTGGCACCTTCCCCGGTGGAGTTGTGCATGGGGTGTGTTTGGAACATTTTGTCACCAGCCGAGTCCAAAATTCAGCGATTCCCCATCTCAGCCCAGAAAGCAGGTAGAACAAGTTTTGTGGTGCCTTTCAGCTGCCTACCGGGGGTAGTGTAAAATCTACCAACAGAACTCGTTTCTGGCACCTTCCCCGGTGGAGTTGTGCATGGGGTGTGTTTGGAACATTTTGTCACCAGCCGAGTCCAAAACTCAGCGATTCCCCATCTCAGCCCAGAAAGCAGGTAGAACATGTTTTGTGGTGCCTTTCAGCTGCCTACCGGGGTAGTGTAAAAACTACCAACAGAACTCGTTTCTGGCACCTTTGCGGGTGGAGCTGTGCATGGGGTGTGTTTGGAACATTTTGTCACCAGCCGAGTCCAAAATTCAGCCGTTCCCCATCTCAGCCCAGAAAGCAGGTACAAAAAGTTTTGTGGTGCCTTTCAGCTGCCTACCGGGGGTAGTGTAAAAACTACCAACAGAACTCGTTTCTGGCACCTTCCCCGGTGGAGCTGTGCATGGGGTGTGTTTGGAACATTTTGTCACCAGCCGAGTCCAAAATTCAGCTATTCCCCATCTCAGCCCAGAAAGCAGGTAGAACAAGTTTTGTGGTGCCTTTCAGCTGCCTACCGGGGTAGTGTAAGAACTACCAACAGAACTTGTTTCTGGCACCTTCCTCGGTGGAGTTGTGCATGGGGTGTGTTTGGAACATTTTGTCAGCAGCCGAGTCCAAAACTCAGCTGTTCCCCATCTCAGCCCAGAAAGCAGGTAGAAAAACTTTTGTGGTGCCTTTCAGCTGCCTACCGGGGTAGTGTAAAAACTACCAACAGAACTCATTTCTGGCACCTTTGCCGATGGAGCTGTGCATGGGGTGTGTTTGGAACATTTTGTTACCAGCCGAGTCCAAAATTCAGCCGTTCCCCATCTCAGCCAGAAAGCAGGTAGAACAAGTTTTGTGGTGCCTTTCAGCTGCCTACCGGGGTAGTGTAAAAACTACCAACAGAACTCGTTTCTGGCACCTTCCCCGGTGGAGTTGTGCATGGGGTGTGTTTGGAACATTTTGTTACCAGCCGAGTCCAAAATTCAGCGATTCCCCATCTCAGCCCAGAAAGCAGGTAGAACAAGTTTTGTGGTGCCTTTCAGCTGCCTACCGGGGTAGTGTAAAAACTACCAACAGAACTCGTTTCTGGCACCTTCCCCGGTGGAGCTGTGCATGGGGTGTGTTTGGAACATTTTGTCACCAGCCGAGTCCAAAATTCAGCGATTCTCCATCTCAGCCCAGAAAGCAGGTAGAACAAGTTTTGTGGTGCCTTTCTCTTGCCTACCGGAGTAGTGTAAAAACTACCAACAGAACTCGTTTCTGGCACCTTCCCCGGTGGAGTTGTGCATGGGGTGTGTTTGGAACATTTTGTCACCAGCCGAGTCCAAAATTCAGCGATTCCCCATCTCAGCCCAGAAAGCAGGTAGAACAAGTTTTGTGGTGCCTTTCAGCTGCCTACCGGGGGTAGTGTAAAATCTACCAACAGAACTCGTTTCTGGCACCTTCCCCGGTGGAGTTGTGCATGGGGTGTGTTTGGAACATTTTGTCAGCAGCCGAGTCCAAAACTCAGCTGTTCCCCATCTCAGCCCAGAAAGCAGGTAGAAAAACTTTTGTGGTGCCTTTCAGCTGCCTACCAGGGTACTGTAAAAACTACCAACAGAACTCGTTTCTGGCACCTTCCCCGGTGGAGTTGTGCATGGGGTGTGTTTGGAACATTTTGTCAGCAGCCGAGTCCAAAATTCAGCCGTTCCCCATCTCAGCCCAGAAAGCAGGTACAAAAAGTTTTGTGGTGCCTTTCAGCTGCCTACCGGGGTAGTGTAAAAAACTACCAACAGAACTCGTTTCTGGCACCTTCCCCGGTGGAGCTGTGCATGGGGTGTGTTTGGAACATTTTGTCACCAGCCGAGTCCAAAATTCAGCTATTCCCATCTCAGCCCAGAAAGCAGGTAGAACAAGTTTTGTGGTGCCTTTCAGCTGCCTACCGGGGGTAGTGTAAGAACTACCAACAGAACCTTGTTTCTGGCACCCTTCCTCGGTGGAGTTGTGCATGGGTGTGTTTGGAACATTTTGTCAGCAGCCGAGTCCAAAACTCAGCTGTTCCCCATCTCAGCCCAGAAAGCAGGTAGAAAAACTTTTGTGGTGCCTTTCAGCTGCCTACCGGGGTAGTGTAAAAACTACCAACAGAACTCATTTCTGGCACCTTTGCCGATGGAGCTGTGCATGGGGTGTGTTTGGAACATTTTGTTACCAGCCGAGTCCAAAATTCAGCCGTTCCCCATCTCAGCCCAGAAAGCAGGTAGAACAAGTTTTGTGGTGCCTTTCAGCTGCCTACCGGGGTAGTGTAAAAACTACCAACAGAACTCGTTTCTGGCACCTTCCCCGGTGGAGTTGTGCATGGGGTGTGTTTGGAACATTTTGTTACCAGCCGAGTCCAAAATTCAGCGATTCCCCATCTCAGCCCAGAAAGCAGGTAGAACAAGTTTTTGTGGTGCCTTTCAGCTGCCTACCGGGGTAGTGTAAAAACTACCAACAGAACTCGTTTCTGGCACCTTCCCCGGTGGAGCTGTGCATGGGGTGTGTTTGGAACATTTTGTCACCAGCCGAGTCCAAAATTCAGCGATTCTCCATCTCAGCCCAGAAAGCAGGTAGAACAAGTTTTGTGGTGCCTTTCTCTTGCCTACCGGAGTAGTGTAAAAACTACCAACAGAACTCGTTTCTGGCACCTTCCCCGGTGGAGTTGTGCATGGGGTGTGTTTGGAACATTTTGTCACCAGCCGAGTCCAAAATTCAGCGATTCCCCATCTCAGCCCAGAAAGCAGGTAGAACAAGTTTTGTGGTGCCTTTCAGCTGCCTACCGGGGGTAGTGTAAAATCTACCAACAGAACTCGTTTCTGGCACCTTCCCCGGTGGAGTTGTGCATGGGGTGTGTTTGAACATTTGTCAGCAGCCGAGTCCAAAACTCAGCTGTTCCCCATCTCAGCCCAGAAAGCAGGTAGAAAAACTTTTGTGGTGCCTTTCAGCTGCCTACCAGGGTACTGTAAAAACTACCAACAGAACTCGTTTCTGGCACCTTCCCCGGTGGAGTTGTGCATGGGGTGTGTTTGGAACATTTTGTCAGCAGCCGAGTCCAAAATTCAGCCGTTCCCCATCTCAGCCCAGAAAGCAGGTAGAACAAGTTTTGTGGTGCCTTTCTCTTGCCTACCGGAGTAGTGTAAAAACTACCAACAGAACTCGTTTCTGGCACCTTCCCCGGTGGAGTTGTGCATGGGGTGTGTTTGGAACATTTTGTCAGCAGCCGAGTCCAAAATTCAGCGATTCCCATCTCAGCCCAGAAAGCAGGTAGAACAAGTTTTGTGGTGCCTTTCAGCTGCCTACCGGGGTAGTGTAAAAACTACCAACAGAACTCGTTTCTGGCACCTTCCCCGGTGGAGTTGTGCATGGGGTGTGTTTGGAACATTTTGTCACCAGCCGAGTCCAAAACTCAGCTGTTCCCCATCTCAGCCCAGAAAGCAGGTAGAAAAACTTTTGTGGTGCCTTTCAGCTGCCTACCGGGGTAGTGTAAAAACTACCAACAGAACTCATTTCTGGCACCTTTGCCGATGGAGCTGTGCATGGGGTGTGTTTGGAACATTTTGTTACCAGCCGAGTCCAAAATTCAGCCGTTCCCCATCTCAGCCCAGAAAGCAGGTAGAACACGTTTTGTGGTGCCTTCCTCTTGCCTACCAGGGTAGTGTAAAAACTACCAACAGAACTCGTTTCTGGCACCTTCCTCGGTGGAGTTGTGCATGGGGTGTGTTTGGAACATTTTGTTACCAGCCGAGTCCAAAATTCAGCCGTTCCCCATCTAAGCCCAGAAAGCAGGTAGAACAAGTTTTGTGGTGCCTTTCAGCTGCCTACCGGGGTAGTGTAAAAACTACCAACAGAACTCGTTTCTGGCACCTTTGCGGGTGGAGCTGTGCATGGGGTGTGTTTGGAACATTTTGTCAGCAGCCGAGTCCAAAACTCAGCTGTTCCCCATCTCAGCCCAGAAAGCAGGTAGAAAAACTTTTGTGGTGCCTTTCAGCTGCCTACCGGGGTAGTGTAAAAACTACCAACAGAACTCAATTCTGGCACCTTTGCCGATGGAGCTGTGCATGGGGTGTGTTTGGAACATTTTGTTACCAGCCGAGTCCAAAACTCAGCTGTTCCCCATCTCAGCCCAGAAAGCAGGTAGAAAAACTTTTGTGGTGCCTTTCAGCTGCCTACCAGGGTACTGTAAAAACTACCAAGAGAACTCGTTTCTGGCACCTTCCCCGGTGGAGTTGTGCATGGGGTGTGTTTGGAACATTTTGTCAGCAGCCGAGTCCAAAACTCAGCGATTCCCCATCTAAGCCCAGAAAGCAGGTAGAACATGTTTTGTGGTGCCTTTCAGCTGCCTACCGGGGTAGTGTAAAAACTACCAACAGAACTCGTTTCTGGCACCTTTGCGGGTGGAGTTGTGCATGGGGTGTGTTTGGAACATTTTGTCAGCAGCCGAGTCCAAAATTCAGCGATTCCCATCTCAGCCCAGAAAGCAGGTAGAACACGTTTTGTGGTGCCTTTCAGCTGCCTACCGGGGTAGTGTAAAAACTACCAAGAGAACTCGTTTCTGGCACCTTCCCCGGTGGAGTTGTGCATGGGGTGTGTTTGGAACATTTTGTCACCAGCCGAGTCCAAAATTCAGCGATTCCCCATCTCAGCCCAGAAAGCAGGTAGAACAAGTTTTGTGGTGCCTTTCAGCTGCCTACCGGGGTAGTGTAAAAACTACCAACAGAACTCGTTTCTGGCACCTTTGCGGGTGGAGCTGTGCATGGGGTGTGTTTGGAACATTTTGTCACCAGCCGAGTCCAAAATTCAGCGATTCCCCATCTCAGCCCAGAAAGCAGGTAGAACAAGTTTTGTGGTGCCTTTCAGCTGCCTACCGGGGTAGTGTAAAAACTACCAACAGAACTCGTTTCTGGCACCTTTGCGGGTGGAGCTGTGCATGGGGTGTGTTTGGAACATTTTGTCACCAGCCGAGTCCAAAACTCAGCTATTCCCCATCTCAGCCCAGAAAGCAGGTAGAACAAGTTTTGTGGTGCCTTTCAGCTGCCTACCGGGGTAGTGTAAAAACTACCAACAGAACTCGTTTCTGGCACCTTCCTCGGTGGAGTTGTGCATGGGGTGTGTTTGGAACATTCTGTCACCAGCCGAGTCCAAAATTCAGCCGTTCCCCATATCAGCCCAGAAAGCAGGTACAAAAAGTTTTGTGGTGCCTTTCAGCTGCCTACCGGGGTAGTGTAAAAACTACCAACAGAACTCGTTTCTGGCACCTTTGCGGGTGGAGCTGTGCATGGGGGTGTGTTTGGAACATTTTGTTACCAGCCAAGTCCAAAATTCAGCCGTTCCCCATCTCAGCCCAGAAAGCAGGTAGAACAAGCTTTGTGGGGCCTTTCTCTTGCCTACCGGGGTAGTGTAAAAACTACCAACAGAACTCGTTTCTGGCACCTTCCCCGGTGGAGTTGTGCATGGGGTGTGTTTGGAACATTTTGTCAGCAGCCGAGTCCAAAATTCAGCGATTCCCCATCTCAGCCCAGAAAGCAGGTAGAAAAACTTTTGTGGTGCCTTTCAGCTGCCTACCGGGGTAGTGTAAAAACTACCAACAGAACTCGTTTCTGGCACCTTTGCCGGTGGAGCTGTGCATGGGGTGTGTTTGGAACATTTTGTTACCAGCCAAGTCCAAAATTCAGCCGTTCCCCATCTCAGCCCAGAAAGCAGGTAGAACAAGTTTTGTGGTGCCTTTCAGCTGCCTACCGGGGTAGTGTAAAAACTACCAACAGAACTCGTTTCTGGCACCTTTGCCGGTGGAGCTGTGCATGGGGTGTGTTTGGAACATTCTGTCACCAGCCGAGTCCAAAATTCAGCCGTTCCCCATCTCAGCCCAGAAAGCAGGTAGAACAAGTTTTGTGGTGCCTTTCAGCTGCCTACCGGGGTAGTGTAAAAACTACCAACAGAACTCGTTTCTGGCACCTTCCCCGGTGGAGTTGTGCATGGGGTGTGTTTGGAACATTTTGTCACCAGCCGAGTCCAAAATTCAGCCGTTCCCCATCTCAGCCCAGAAAGCAGGTAGAACAAGTTTTGTGGTGCCTTTCAGCTGCCTACCGGGGTAGTGTAAAAACTACCAACAGAACTCGTTTCTGGCACCTTCCCCGGTGGAGTTGTGCATGGGGTGTGTTTGGAACATTTTGTCACCAGCCGAGTCCAAAATTCAGCGATTCCCCATCTCAGCCCAGAAAGCAGGTAGAACAAGTTTTGTGGTGCCTTTCAGCTGCCTACCGGGGTAGTGTAAAAACTACCAACAGAACTCGTTTCTGGCACCTTTGCCGGTGGAGCTGTGCATGGGGTGTGTTTGGAACATTTTGTTACCAGCCAAGTCCAAAATTCAGCCGTTCCCCATCTCAGCCCAGAAAGCAGGTAGAACAAGTTTTGTGGTGCCTTTCAGCTGCCTACCGGGGTAGTGTAAAAACTACCAACAGAACTCGTTTCTGGCACCTTTGCCGGTGGAGCTGTGCATGGGGTGTGTTTGGAACATTCTGTCACCAGCCGAGTCCAAAATTCAGCCGTTCCCCATCTCAGCCCAGAAAGCAGGTAGAACAAGTTTTGTGGTGCCTTTCAGCTGCCTACCGGGGTAGTGTAAAAACTACCAACAGAACTCGTTTCTGGCACCTTCCCCGGTGGAGTTGTGCATGGGGTGTGTTTGGAACATTTTGTCACCAGCCGAGTCCAAAATTCAGCGATTCCCCATCTCAGCCCAGAAAGCAGGTAGAACAAGTTTTGTGGTGCCTTTCAGCTGCCTACCGGGGTAGTGTAAAAACTACCAACAGAACTCGTTTCTGGCACCTTCCCCGGTGGAGTTGTGCATGGGGTGTGTTTGGAACATTTTGTCACCAGCCGAGTCCAAAATTCAGCGATTCCCCATCTCAGCCCAGAAAGCAGGTAGAACAAGTTTTGTGGTGCCTTTCAGCTGCCTACCGGGGTAGTGTAAAAACTACCAACAGAACTCGTTTCTGGCACCTTTGCGGGTGGAGCTGTGCATGGGGTGTGTTTGGAACATTTTGTCACCAGCCGAGTCCAAAATTCAGCCAATCCCCATCTCAGCCCAGAAAGCAGGTAGAACAAGTTTTGTGGTGCCTTTCAGCTGCCTACCGGGGTAGTGTAAAAACTACCAACAGAACTCGTTTCTGGCACCTTTGCCGGTGGAGCTGTGCATGGGGTGTGTTTGGAACATTCTGTCACCAGCCGAGTCCAAAATTCAGCCGTTCCCCATCTCAGCCCAGAAAGCAGGTAGAACAAGTTTTGTGGTGCCTTTCAGCTGCCTACCGGGGTAGTGTAAAAACTACCAACAGAACTCGTTTCTGGCACCTTCCCCGGTGGAGTTGTGCATGGGGTGTGTTTGGAACATTTTGTCACCAGCCGAGTCCAAAATTCAGCGATTCCCCATCTCAGCCCAGAAAGCAGGTAGAACAAGTTTTGTGGTGCCTTTCAGCTGCCTACCGGGGTAGTGTAAAAACTACCAACAGAACTCGTTTCTGGCACCTTCCCCGGTGGAGTTGTGCATGGGGTGTGTTTGGAACATTTTGTCACCAGCCGAGTCCAAAATTCAGCGATTCCCCATCTCAGCCCAGAAAGCAGGTAGAACAAGTTTTGTGGTGCCTTTCAGCTGCCTACCGGGGTAGTGTAAAAACTACCAACAGAACTCGTTTCTGGCACCTTTGCGGGTGGAGCTGTGCATGGGGTGTGTTTGGAACATTTTGTCACCAGCCGAGTCCAAAATTCAGCCAATCCCCATCTCAGCCCAGAAAGCAGGTAGAACAAGTTTTGTGGTGCCTTTCAGCTGCCTACCGGGGTAGTGTAAAAACTACCAACAGAACTCGTTTCTGGCACCTTCCTCGGTGGAGGTGTGCATGGGGTGTGTTTGGAACATTCTGTCACCAGCCGAGTCCAAAATTCAGCCGTTCCCCATCTCAGCCCAGAAAGCAGGTAGAACAAGTTTTGTGGTGCCTTTCAGCTGCCTACCGGGGTAGTGTAAAAACTACCAACAGAACTCGTTTCTGGCACCTTTGCGGGTGGAGCTGTGCATGGGGTGTGTTTGGAACATTTTGTCACCAGCCGAGTCCAAAATTCAGCCGTTCCCCATCTCAGCCCAGAAAGCAGGTACAAAAAGTTTTGTGGTGCCTTTCAGCTGCCTACCGGGGTAGTGTAAAAACTACCAACAGAACTCGTTTCTGGCACCTTCCCCGGTGGAGCTGTGCATGGGGTGTGTTTGGAACATTTTGTCAGCAGCCGAGTCCAAAACTCAGCTGTTCCCCATCTCAGCCCAGAAAGCAGGTAGAACAAGTTTTGTGGTGCCTTTCAGCTGCCTACCGGGGTAGTGTAAAAACTACCAACAGAACTCGTTTCTGGCACCTTTGCGGGTGGAGCTGTGCATGGGGTGTGTTTGGAACATTTTGTCACCAGCCGAGTCCAAAATTCAGCCGTTCCCCATCTCAGCCCAGAAAGCAGGTACAAAAAGTTTTGTGGTGCCTTTCAGCTGCCTACCGGGGTAGTGTAAAAACTACCAACAGAACTCGTTTCTGGCACCTTCCCCGGTGGAGCTGTGCATGGGGTGTGTTTGGAACATTTTGTCAGCAGCCGAGTCCAAAACTCAGCTGTTCCCCATCTCAGCCCAGAAAGCAGGTAGAACAAGTTTTGTGGTGCCTTTCAGCTGCCTACCGGGGTAGTGTAAAAACTACCAACAGAACTCGTTTCTGGCACCTTCCCCGGTGGAGTTGTGCATGGGGTGTGTTTGGAACATTCTGTCACCAGCCGAGTCCAAAATTCAGCGATTCCCCATCTCAGCCCAGAAAGCAGGTAGAACAAGTTTTGTGGTGCCTTTCAGCTGCCTACCGGGGTAGTGTAAAAACTACCAACAGAACTCGTTTCTGGCACCTTCCCCGGTGGAGTTGTGCATGGGGTGTGTTTGGAACATTTTGTCAGCAGCCGAGTCCAAAATTCAGCGATTCCCCATCTCAGCCCAGAAAGCAGGTAGAACAAGTTTTGTGGTGCCTTTCAGCTGCCTACCGGGGTAGTGTAAAAACTACCAACAGAACTCGTTTCTGGCACCTTCCCCGGTGGAGCTGTGCATGGGGTGTGTTTGGAACATTCTGTCACCAGCCGAGTCCAAAATTCAGCCGTTCCCCATCTCAGCCCAGAAAGCAGGTACAAAAAGTTTTGTGGTGCCTTTCTCTTGCCTACCGGGGTAGTGTAAAAACTACCAACAGAACTCGTTTCTGGCACCTTCCCCGGTGGAGTTGTGCATGGGGTGTGTTTGGAACATTTTGTCAGCAGCCGAGTCCAAAATTCAGCGATTCCCCATCTCAGCCCAGAAAGCACGTAGAAAAACTTTTGTGGTGCCTTTCAGCTGCCTACCGGGGTAGTGTAAAAACTACCAACAGAACTCGTTTCTGGCACCTTTGCCGGTGGAGCTGTGCATGGGGTGTGTTTGGAACATTTTGTTACCAGCCAAGTCCAAAATTCAGCCGTTCCCCATCTCAGCCCAGAAAGCAGGTAGAACAAGTTTTGTGGTGCCTTTCAGCTGCCTACCGGGGTAGTGTAAAAACTACCAACAGAACTCGTTTCTGGCACCTTTGCCGGTGGAGCTGTGCATGGGGTGTGTTTGGAACATTCTGTCACCAGCCGAGTCCAAAATTCAGCCGTTCCCCATCTCAGCCCAGAAAGCAGGTAGAACAAGTTTTGTGGTGCCTTTCTCTTGCCTACCGGGGTAGTGTAAAAACTACCAACAGAACTCGTTTCTGGCACCTTCCCCGGTGGAGTTGTGCATGGGGTGTGTTTGGAACATTTTGTTACCAGCCAAGTCCAAAATTCAGCCGTTCCCCATCTCAGCCCAGAAAGCAGGTAGAACAAGTTTTGTGGTGCCTTTCAGCTGCCTACCGGGGTAGTGTAAATACTACCAACAGAACTCGTTTCTGGCACCTTTGCCGGTGGAGCTGTGCATGGGGTGTGTTTGGAACATTCTGTCACCAGCCGAGTCCAAAATTCAGCGATTCCCCATCTCAGCCCAGAAAGCAGGTAGAACAAGTTTTGTGGTGCCTTTCTCTTGCCTACCGGGGTAGTGTAAAAACTACCAACAGAACTCGTTTCTGGCACCTTCCCCGGTGGAGTTGTGCATGGGGTGTGTTTGGAACATTTTGTCACCAGCCGAGTCCAAAATTCAGCGATTCCCCATCTCAGCCCAGAAAGCAGGTAGAACAAGTTTTGTGGTGCCTTTCAGCTGCCTACCGGGGTAGTGTAAAAACTACCAACAGAACTCGTTTCTGGCACCTTTGCCGGTGGAGCTGTGCATGGGGTGTGTTTGGAACATTCTGTCACCAGCCGAGTCCAAAATTCAGCCGTTCCCCATCTCAGCCCAGAAAGCAGGTAGAACAAGTTTTGTGGTGCCTTTCAGCTGCCTACCGGGGTAGTGTAAAAACTACCAACAGAACTCGTTTCTGGCACCTTCCCCGGTGGAGTTGTGCATGGGGTGTGTTTGGAACATTTTGTCACCAGCCGAGTCCAAAATTCAGCCGTTCCCCATCTCAGCCCAGAAAGCAGGTAGAACAAGTTTTGTGGTGCCTTTCAGCTGCCTACCGGGGTAGTGTAAAAACTACCAACAGAACTCGTTTCTGGCACCTTCCCCAGTGGAGTTGTGCATGGGGTGTGTTTGGAACATTTTGTCACCAGCCGAGTCCAAAATTCAACGATTCCCCATCTCAGCCCAGAAAGCAGGTAGAACAAGTTTTGTGGTGCCTTTCAGCTGCCTACCGGGGTAGTGTAAAAACTACCAACAGAACTCGTTTCTGGCACCTTCCCCGGTGGAGCTGTGCATGGGGTGTGTTTGGAACATTTTGTCACCAGCCGAGTCCAAAATTCAGCGATTCCCCATCTCAGCCCAGAAAGCAGGTAGAACACGTTTTGTGGTGCCTTCCTCTTGCCTACCGGGGTAGTGTAAAAACTACCAACAGAACTCGTTTCTGGCACCTTCCCCGGTGGAGTTGTGCATGGGGTGTGTTTGGAACATTTTGTCACCAGCCGAGTCCAAAATTCAGCGATTCCCCATCTCAGCCCAGAAAGCAGGTAGAACAAGTTTTGTGGTGCCTTTCAGCTGCCTACCGGGGTAGTGTAAAAACTACCAACAGAACTCGTTTCTGGCACCTTTGCCGGTGGAGCTGTGCATGGGGTGTGTTTGGAACATTTTGTTACCAGCCGAGTCAAAAATTCAGCCGTTCCCCATCTCAGCCCAGAAAGCAGGTAGAACAAGTTTTGTGGTGCCTTTCAGCTGCCTACCGGGGTAGTGTAAAAACTACCACCAGAACTCGTTTCTGGCACCTTTGCCGGTGGAGCTGTGCATGGGGTGTGTTTGGAACATTCTGTCACCAGCCGAGTCCAAAATTCAGCGATTCCCCATCTCAGCCCAGAAAGCAGGTAGAACAAGTTTTGTGGTGCCTTTCTCTTGCCTACCGGAGTAGTGTAAAAACTACCAACAGAACTCGTTTCTGGCACCTTCCCCGGTGGAGTTGTGCATGGGGTGTGTTTGGAACATTTTGTCACCAGCCGAGTCCAAAATTCAGCGATTCCCCATCTCAGCCCAGAAAGCAGGTAGAACAAGTTTTGTGGTGCCTTTCAGCTGCCTACCGGGGTAGTGTAAAAACTACCAACAGAACTCGTTTCTGGCACCTTCCTCGGTGGAGTTGTGCATGGGGTGTGTTTGGAACATTTTGTCAGCAGCCGAGTCCAAAACTCAGCTGTTCCCCATCTCAGCCCAGAAAGCAGGTAGAACAAGTTTTGTGGTGCCTTTCAGCTGCCTACCGGGGTACTGTAAAAACTACCAACAGAACTCATTTCTGGCACCTTTGCCGATGGAGCTGTGCATGGGGTGTGTTTGGAACATTTTGTTACCAGCCGAGTCCAAAATTCAGCCGTTCCCCATCTCAGCCCAGAAAGCAGGTAGAACAAGTTTTGTGGTGCCTTTCAGCTGCCTACCGGGGTAGTGTAAAAACTACCAACAGAACTCGTTTCTGGCACCTTCCCCGGTGGAGTTGTGCATGGGGTGTGTTTGGAACATTTTGTCACCAGCCGAGTCCAAAATTCAGCGATTCCCCATCTCAGCCCAGAAAGCAGGTAGAACAAGTTTTGTGGTGCCTTTCAGCTGCCTACCGGGGTAGTGTAAAAACTACCAACAGAACTCGTTTCTGGCACCTTCCCCGGTGGAGTTGTGCATGGGGTGTGTTTGGAACATTTTGTCACCAGCCGAGTCCAAAATTCAGCCGTTCCCCATCTCAGCCCAGAAAGCAGGTAGAACACGTTTTGTGGTGCCTTTCAGCTGCCTACCGGGGTAGTGTAAAAACTACCAACAGAACTCGTTTCTGGCACGTTTGCCGGTGGAGCTGTGCATGGGGTGTGTTTGGAACATTTTGTTACCAGCCGAGTCCAAAATTCAGCGATTCCCCATCTCAGCCCAGAAAGCAGGTAGAACAAGTTTTGTGGTGCCTTTCAGCTGCCTACCGGGGTAGTGTAAAAACTACCAACAGAACTCGTTTCTGGCACCTTTGCCGGTGGAGTTGTGCATGGGGTGTGTTTGGAACATTTTGTCACCAGCCGAGTCCAAAATTCAGCTATTCCCCATCTCAGCCCAGAAAGCAGGTAGAACAAGTTTTGTGGTGCCTTTCTCTTGCCTACCGGAGTAGTGTAAAAACTACCAACAGAACTCGTTTCTGGCACATTTGCGGGTGGAGTTGTGCATGGGGTGTGTTTGGAACATTTTGTCACCAGCCGAGTCCAAAATTCAGCGATTCCCCATCTCAGCCCAGAAAGCAGGTAGAACAAGTTTTGTGGTGCCTTTCAGCTGCCTACCGGGGTAGTGTAAAAACTACCAACAGAACTCGTTTCTGGCACCTTCCCCGGTGGAGTTGTGCATGGGGTGTGTTTGGAACATTTTGTCACCAGCCGAGTCCAAAATTCAGCGATTCCCCATCTCAGCCCAGAAAGCAGGTAGAACAAGTTTTGTGGTGCCTTTCAGCTGCCTACCGGGGTAGTGTAAAAACTACCAACAGAACTCGTTTCTGGCACCTTCCCCAGTGGAGTTGTGCATGGGGTGTGTTTGGAACATTTTGTCACCAGCCGAGTCCAAAATTCAGCGATTCCCCATCTCAGCCCAGAAAGCAGGTAGAACAAGTTTTGTGGTGCCTTTCAGCTGCCTACCGGGGTAGTGTAAAAACTACCAACAGAACTCGTTTCTGGCACCTTCCCCGGTGGAGCTGTGCATGGGGTGTGTTTGGAACATTTTGTTACCAGCCGAGTCCAAAATTCAGCGATTCCCCATCTCAGCCCAGAAAGCAGGTAGAACAAGTTTTGTGGTGCCTTTCAGCTGCCTACCGGGGTAGTGTAAAAACTACCAACAGAACTCGTTTCTGGCACCTTCCCCGGTGGAGTTGTGCATGGGGTGTGTTTGGAACATTTTGTCAGCAGCCGAGTCCAAAACTCAGCTGTTCCCCATCTCAGCCCAGAAAGCAGGTAGAAAAACTTTTGTGGTGCCTTTCAGCTGCCTACCGGGGTAGTGTAAAAACTACCAACAGAACTCATTTCTGGCACCTTTGCCGATGGAGCTGTGCATGGGGTGTGTTTGGAACATTTTGTTACCAGCCGAGTCCAAAATTCAGCCGTTCCCCATCTCAGCCCAGAAAGCAGGTAGAACAAGTTTTGTGGTGCCTTTCAGCTGCCTACCGGGGTAGTGTAAAAACTACCAACAGAACTCGTTTCTGGCACCTTCCCCGGTGGACCTGTGCATGGGGTGTGTTTGGAACATTTTGTCACCAGCCGAGTCCAAAATTCAGCGATTCCCCATCTCAGCCCAGAAAGCAGGTAGAACAAGTTTTGTGGTGCCTTTCAGCTGCCTACCGGGGTAGTGTAAAAACTACCAACAGAACTCGTTTCTGGCACCTTCCCCAGTGGAGTTGTGCATGGGGTGTGTTTGGAACATTTTGTCACCAGCCGAGTCCAAAATTCAGCGATTCCCCATCTCAGCCCAGAAAGCAGGTAGAACAAGTTTTGTGGTGCCTTTCAGCTGCCTACCGGGGTAGTGTAAAAACTACCAACAGAACTCGTTTCTGGCACCTTCCCCGGTGGAGCTGTGCATGGGGTGTGTTTGGAACATTTTGTTACCAGCCGAGTCCAAAATTCAGCGATTCCCCATCTCAGCCCAGAAAGCAGGTAGAACAAGTTTTGTGGTGCCTTTCAGCTGCCTACCGGGGTAGTGTAAAAACTACCAACAGAACTCGTTTCTGGCACCTTCCCCGGTGGAGTTGTGCATGGGGTGTGTTTGGAACATTTTGTCAGCAGCCGAGTCCAAAACTCAGCTGTTCCCCATCTCAGCCCAGAAAGCAGGTAGAAAAACTTTTGTGGTGCCTTTCAGCTGCCTACCGGGGTAGTGTAAAAACTACCAACAGAACTCATTTCTGGCACCTTTGCCGATGGAGCTGTGCATGGGGTGTGTTTGGAACATTTTGTTACCAGCCGAGTCCAAAATTCAGCCGTTCCCCATCTCAGCCCAGAAAGCAGGTAGAACAAGTTTTGTGGTGCCTTTCAGCTGCCTACCGGGGTAGTGTAAAAACTACCAACAGAACTCGTTTCTGGCACCTTCCCCGGTGGACCTGTGCATGGGGTGTGTTTGGAACATTTTGTCACCAGCCGAGTCCAAAATTCAGCGATTCCCCATCTCAGCCCAGAAAGCAGGTAGAACAAGTTTTGTGGTGCCTTTCAGCTGCCTACTGGGGTAGTGTAAAATCTACCAACAGAACTCGTTTCTGGCACCTTCCCCGGTGGAGCTGTGCATGGGGTGTGTTTGGAACATTTTGTCACCAGCCGAGTCCAAAATTCAGCTATTCCCCATCTCAGCCCAGAAAGCAGGTAGAACAAGTTTTGTGGTGCCTTTCTCTTGCCTACCGGAGTAGTGTAAAAACTACCAACAGAACTCGTTTCTGGCACCTTCCCCGGTGGAGTTGTGCATGGGGTGTGTTTGGAACATTTTGTCACCAGCCGAGTCCAAAATTCAGCGATTCCCCATCTCAGCCCAGAAAGCAGGTAGAACAAGTTTTGTGGTGCCTTTCAGCTGCCTACCGGGGTAGTGTAAAATCTACCAACAGAACTCGTTTCTGGCACCTTCCCCGGTGGAGTTGTGCATGGGGTGTGTTTGGAACATTTTGTCAGCAGCCGAGTCCAAAACTCAGCTGTTCCCCATCTCAGCCCAGAAAGCAGGTAGAAAAACTTTTGTGGTGCCTTTCAGCTGCCTACCAGGGTACTGTAAAAACTACCAACAGAACTCGTTTCTGGCACCTTCCCCGGTGGAGTTGTGCATGGGGTGTGTTTGGAACATTTTGTCAGCAGCCGAGTCCAAAACTCAGCGATTCCCCATCTAAGCCCAGAAAGCAGGTAGAACATGTTTTGTGGTGCCTTTCAGCTGCCTACCGGGGTAGTGTAAAAACTACCAACAGAACTCGTTTCTGGCACCTTCCCCGGTGGAGTTGTACATGGGGTGTGTTTGGAACATTTTGTCAGCAGCCGAGTCCAAAATTCAGCGATTCCCCATCTCAGCCCAGAAAGCAGGTAGAACAAGTTTTGTGGTGCCTTTCAGCTGCCTACCGGGGTAGTGTAAAAACTACCAACAGAACTCGTATCTGGCACCTTCCCCGGTGGAGTTGTGCATGGGGTGTGTTTGGAACATTTTGTCACCAGCCGAGTCCAAAACTCAGCGATTCCCCATCTCAGCCCAGAAAGCAGGTAGAACAAGTTTTGTGGTGCCTTTCAGCTGCCTACCGGGGTAGTGTAAAAGCTACCAACAGAACTCATTTCTGGCACCTTTGCCGATGGAGCTGTGCATGGGGTGTGTTTGGAACATTTTGTTACCAGCCGAGTCCAAAATTCAGCCGTTCCCCATCTCAGCCCAGAAAGCAGGTAGAACACGTTTTGTGGTGCCTTCCTCTTGCCTACCGGGGTAGTGTAAAAACTACCAACAGAACTCGTTTCTGGCACCTTCCTCGGTGGAGTTGTGCATGGGGTGTGTTTGGAACATTTTGTCACCAGCCGAGTCCAAAATTCAGCGATTCCCCATCTCAGCCCAGAAAGCAGGTAGAACAAGTTTTGTGGTGCCTTTCAGCTGCCTACCGGGGTAGTGTAAAAACTACCAACAGAACTCGTTTCTGGCACCTTTGCGGGTGGAGCTGTGCATGGGGTGTGTTTGGAACATTTTGTCAGCAGCCGAGTCCAAAACTCAGCTGTTCCCCATCTCAGCCCAGAAAGCAGGTAGAAAAACTTTTGTGGTGCCTTTCAGCTGCCTACCGGGGTAGTGTAAAAACTACCAACAGAACTCATTTCTGGCACCTTTGCCGATGGAGCTGTGCATGGGGTGTGTTTGGAACATTTTGTTACCAGCCGAGTCCAAAATTCAGCCGTTCCCCATCTCAGCCCAGAAAGCAGGTAGAACAAGTTTTGTGGTGCCTTTCAGCTGCCTACCGGGGTAGTGTAAAAACTACCAACAGAACTCGTTTCTGGCACCTTCCCCGGTGGACCTGTGCATGGGGTGTGTTTGGAACATTTTGTCACCAGCCGAGTCCAAAATTCAGCGATTCCCCATCTCAGCCCAGAAAGCAGGTAGAACAAGTTTTGTGGTGCCTTTCAGCTGCCTACTGGGGTAGTGTAAAATCTACCAACAGAACTCGTTTCTGGCACCTTCCCCGGTGGAGCTGTGCATGGGGTGTGTTTGGAACATTTTGTCACCAGCCGAGTCCAAAATTCAGCTATTCCCCATCTCAGCCCAGAAAGCAGGTAGAACAAGTTTTGTGGTGCCTTTCTCTTGCCTACCGGAGTAGTGTAAAAACTACCAACAGAACTCGTTTCTGGCACCTTCCCCGGTGGAGTTGTGCATGGGGTGTGTTTGGAACATTTTGTCACCAGCCGAGTCCAAAATTCAGCGATTCCCCATCTCAGCCCAGAAAGCAGGTAGAACAAGTTTTGTGGTGCCTTTCAGCTGCCTACCGGGGTAGTGTAAAATCTACCAACAGAACTCGTTTCTGGCACCTTCCCCGGTGGAGTTGTGCATGGGGTGTGTTTGGAACATTTTGTCAGCAGCCGAGTCCAAAACTCAGCTGTTCCCCATCTCAGCCCAGAAAGCAGGTAGAAAAACTTTTGTGGTGCCTTTCAGCTGCCTACCAGGGTACTGTAAAAACTACCAACAGAACTCGTTTCTGGCACCTTCCCCGGTGGAGTTGTGCATGGGGTGTGTTTGGAACATTTTGTCAGCAGCCGAGTCCAAAACTCAGCGATTCCCCATCTAAGCCCAGAAAGCAGGTAGAACATGTTTTGTGGTGCCTTTCAGCTGCCTACCGGGGTAGTGTAAAAACTACCAACAGAACTCGTTTCTGGCACCTTCCCCGGTGGAGTTGTACATGGGGTGTGTTTGGAACATTTTGTCAGCAGCCGAGTCCAAAATTCAGCGATTCCCCATCTCAGCCCAGAAAGCAGGTAGAACAAGTTTTGTGGTGCCTTTCAGCTGCCTACCGGGGTAGTGTAAAAACTACCAACAGAACTCGTATCTGGCACCTTCCCCGGTGGAGTTGTGCATGGGGTGTGTTTGGAACATTTTGTCACCAGCCGAGTCCAAAACTCAGCGATTCCCCATCTCAGCCCAGAAAGCAGGTAGAACAAGTTTTGTGGTGCCTTTCAGCTGCCTACCGGGGTAGTGTAAAAGCTACCAACAGAACTCATTTCTGGCACCTTTGCCGATGGAGCTGTGCATGGGGTGTGTTTGGAACATTTTGTTACCAGCCGAGTCCAAAATTCAGCCGTTCCCCATCTCAGCCCAGAAAGCAGGTAGAACACGTTTTGTGGTGCCTTCCTCTTGCCTACCGGGGTAGTGTAAAAACTACCAACAGAACTCGTTTCTGGCACCTTCCTCGGTGGAGTTGTGCATGGGGTGTGTTTGGAACATTTTGTCACCAGCCGAGTCCAAAATTCAGCGATTCCCCATCTCAGCCCAGAAAGCAGGTAGAACAAGTTTTGTGGTGCCTTTCAGCTGCCTACCGGGGTAGTGTAAAAACTACCAACAGAACTCGTTTCTGGCACCTTTGCGGGTGGAGCTGTGCATGGGGTGTGTTTGGAACATTTTGTCAGCAGCCGAGTCCAAAACTCAGCTGTTCCCCATCTCAGCCCAGAAAGCAGGTAGAAAAACTTTTGTGGTGCCTTTCAGCTGCCTACCGGGGTAGTGTAAAAACTACCAACAGAACTCATTTCTGGCACCTTTGCCGATGGAGCTGTGCATGGGGTGTGTTTGGAACATTTTGTTACCAGCCGAGTCCAAAACTCAGCTGTTCCCCATCTCAGCCCAGAAAGCAGGTAGAACAAGTTTTGTGGTGCCTTTCAGCTGCCTACCGGGGTAGTGTAAAAACTACCAACAGAACTCGTTTCTGGCACCTTCCTCGGTGGAGTTGTGCATGGGGTGTGTTTGGAACATTTTGTCAGCAGCCGAGTCCAAAACTCAGCTGTTCCCCATCTCAGCCCAGAAAGCAGGTAGAAAAACTTTTGTGGTGCCTTTCAGCTGCCTACCGGGGTAGTGTAAAAACTACCAACAGAACTCATTTCTGGCACCTTTGCCGATGGAGCTGTGCATGGGGTGTGTTTGGAACATTTTGTTACCAGCCGAGTCCAAAATTCAGCCGTTCCCCATCTCAGCCCAGAAAGCAGGTAGAACAAGTTTTGTGGTGCCTTTCAGCTGCCTACCGGGGTAGTGTAAAAACTACCAACAGAACTCGTTTCTGGCACCTTCCCCGGTGGAGTTGTGCATGGGGTGTGTTTGGAACATTTTGTCACCAGCCGAGTCCAAAATTCAGCGATTCCCCATCTCAGCCCAGAAAGCAGGTAGAACAAGTTTTGTGGTGCCTTTCAGCTGCCTACCGGGGTAGTGTAAAAACTACCAACAGAACTCGTTTCTGGCACCTTCCCCGGTGGAGCTGTGCATGGGGTGTGTTTGGAACATTTTGTCACCAGCCGAGTCCAAAATTCAGCTATTCCCCATCTCAGCCCAGAAAGCAGGTAGAACAAGTTTTGTGGTGCCTTTCTCTTGCCTACCGGAGTAGTGTAAAAACTACCAACAGAACTCGTTTCTGGCACCTTCCCCGGTGGAGTTGTGCATGGGGTGTGTTTGGAACATTTTGTCACCAGCCGAGTCCAAAATTCAGCGATTCCCCATCTCAGCCCAGAAAGCAGGTAGAACAAGTTTTGTGGTGCCTTTCAGCTGCCTACCGGGGTAGTGTAAAATCTACCAACAGAACTCGTTTCTGGCACCTTCCCCGGTGGAGTTGTGCATGGGGTGTGTTTGGAACATTTTGTCAGCAGCCGAGTCCAAAACTCAGCTGTTCCCCATCTCAGCCCAGAAAGCAGGTAGAAAAACTTTTGTGGTGCCTTTCAGCTGCCTACCAGGGTACTGTAAAAACTACCAAGAGAACTCGTTTCTGGCACCTTCCCCGGTGGAGTTGTGCATGGGGTGTGTTTGGAACATTTTGTCAGCAGCCGAGTCCAAAACTCAGCGATTCCCCATCTAAGCCCAGAAAGCAGGTAGAACATGTTTTGTGGTGCCTTTCAGCTGCCTACCGGGGTAGTGTAAAAACTACCAACAGAACTCATTTCTGGCACCTTTGCCGATGGAGCTGTGCATGGGGTGTGTTTGGAACATTTTGTCAGCAGCCGAGTCCAAAATTCAGCGATTCCCATCTCAGCCCAGAAAGCAGGTAGAACAAGTTTTGTGGTGCCTTTCAGCTGCCTACCGGGGTAGTGTAAAAACTACCAACAGAACTCGTTTCTGGCACCTTCCCCGGTGGAGTTGTGCATGGGGTGTGTTTGGAACATTTTGTCAGCAGCCGAGTCCAAAACTCAGCTGTTCCCCATCTCAGCCCAGAAAGCAGGTAGAAAAACTTTTGTGGTGCCTTTCAACTGCCTACCGGGGTAGTGTAAAAACTACCAACAGAACTCGTTTCTGGCACCTTTGCCGGTGGAGCTGTGCATGGGGTGTGTTTGGAACATTTTGTTACCAGCCGAGTCCAAAATTCAGCCGTTCCCCATCTCAGCCCAGAAAGCAGGTAGAACACGTTTTGTGGTGCCTTCCTCTTGCCTACCGGGGTAGTGTAAAAACTACCAACAGAACTCGTTTCTGGCACCTTCCTCGGTGGAGTTGTGCATGGGGTGTGTTTGGAACATTTTGTCACCAGCCGAGTCCAAAATTCAGCGATTCCCCATCTCAGCCCAGAAAGCAGGTAGAACAAGTTTTGTGGTGCCTTTCAGCTGCCTACCGGGGTAGTGTAAAAACTACCAACAGAACTCGTTTCTGGCACATTTGCGGGTGGAGCTGTGCATGGGGTGTGTTTGGAACATTTTGTCAGCAGCCGAGTCCAAAACTCAGCTGTTCCCCATCTCAGCCCAGAAAGCAGGTAGAAAAACTTTTGTGGTGCCTTTCAGCTGCCTACCGGGGTAGTGTAAAAACTACCAACAGAACTCATTTCTGGCACCTTTGCCGATGGAGCTGTGCATGGGGTGTGTTTGGAACATTTTGTTACCAGCCGAGTCCAAAACTCAGCTGTTCCCCATCTCAGCCCAGAAAGCAGGTAGAACAAGTTTTGTGGTGCCTTTCAGCTGCCTACCGGGGTAGTGTAAAAACTACCAACAGAACTCGTTTCTGGCACCTTCCCCGGTGGAGTTGTGCATGGGGTGTGTTTGGAACATTTTGTCAGCAGCCGAGTCCAAAACTCAGCGATTCCCCATCTAAGCCCAGGAAGCAGGTAGAACATGTTTTGTGGTGCCTTTCAGCTGCCTACCGGGGTAGTGTAAAAACTACCAACAGAACTCGTTTCTGGCACCTTCCCCGGTGGAGTTGTGCATGGGGTGTGTTTGGAACATTTTGTCACCAGCCGAGTCCAAAATTCAGCCGTTCCCCATCTCAGCCCAGAAAGCAGGTAGAACACGTTTTGTGGTGCCTTCCTCTTGCCTACCGGGGTAGTGTAAAAACTACCAAGAGAACTCGTTTCTGGCACCTTCCCCGGTGGAGTTGTGCATGGGGTGTGTTTGGAACATTTTGTCACCAGCCGAGTCCAAAATTCAGCCGTTCCCCATCTCAGCCCAGAAAGCAGGTAGAACAAGTTTTCTGGTGCCTTTCAGCTGCCTACCAGGGTAGTGTAAAAACTACCAACAGAACTCGTTTCTGGCACCTTTGCCGGTGGAGCTGTGCATGGGGTGTGTTTGGAACATTTTGTTACCAGCCAAGTCCAAAATTCAGCCGTTCCCCATCTCAGCCCAGAAAGCAGGTAGAACAAGTTTTGTGGTGCCTTTCAGCTGCCTACCGGGGTAGTGTAAAAACTACCAACAGAACTCGTTTCTGGCACCTTTGCCGGTGGAGCTGTGCATGGGGTGTGTTTGGAACATTTTGTCACCAGCCGAGTCCAAAATTCAGCTATTCCCCATCTCAGCCCAGAAAGCAGGTAGAACAAGTTTTGTGGTGCCTTTCAGCTGCCTACCGGGGTAGTGTAAAAACTACCAACAGAACTCGTTTCTGGCACCTTCCCCGGTGGAGTTGTGCATGGGGTGTGTTTGGAACATTTTGTTACCAGCCGAGTCCAAAATTCAGCGATTCCCCATCTCAGCCCAGAAAGCAGGTAGAACAAGTTTTGTGGTGCCTTTCAGCTGCCTACCGGGGTAGTGTAAAAACTACCAACAGAACTCGTTTCTGGCACCTTCCCCAGTGGAGTTGTGCATGGGGTGTGTTTGGAACATTTTGTCACCAGCCGAGTCCAAAATTCAGCGATTCCCCATCTCAGCCCAGAAAGCAGGTAGAACAAGTTTTGTGGTGCCTTTCAGCTGCCTACCGGGGTAGTGTAAAAACTACCAACAGAACTCGTTTCTGGCACCTTCCCCGGTGGAGCTGTGCATGGGGTGTGTTTGGAACATTTTGTCACCAGCCGAGTCCAAAACTCAGCTGTTCCCCATCTCAGCCCAGAAAGCAGGTAGAACAAGTTTTGTGGTGCCTTTCAGCTGCCTACCGGGGTAGTGTAAAAACTACCAACAGAACTCGTTTCTGGCACCTTCCCCGGTGGAGTTGTGCATGGGGTGTGTTTGGAACATTTTGTCACCAGCCGAGTCCAAAATTCAGCGATTCCCCATCTCAGCCCAGAAAGCAGGTAGAACAAGTTTTGTGGTGCCTTTCAGCTGCCTACCGGGGTAGTGTAAAAACTACCAACAGAACTCGTTTCTGGCACCTTCCCCGGTGGAGTTGTGCATGGGGTGTGTTTGGAACATTTTGTCACCAGCCGAGTCCAAAATTCAGCGATTCCCCATCTCAGCCCAGAAAGCAGGTAGAACAAGTTTTGTGGTGCCTTTCAGCTGCCTACCGGGGTAGTGTAAAATCTACCAACAGAACTCGTTTCTGGCACCTTCCCCGGTGGAGTTGTGCATGGGGTGTGTTTGGAACATTTTGTCAGCAGCCGAGTCCAAAACTCAGCTGTTCCCCATCTCAGCCCAGAAAGCAGGTAGAAAAACTTTTGTGGTGCCTTTCAGCTGCCTACCAGGGTACTGTAAAAACTACCAACAGAACTCGTTTCTGGCACCTTCCCCGGTGGAGTTGTGCATGGGGTGTGTTTGGAACATTTTGTCACCAGCCGAGTCCAAAACTCAGCGATTCCCCATCTAAGCCCAGAAAGCAGGTAGAACATGTTTTGTGGTGCCTTTCAGCTGCCTAACGGGGTAGTGTAAAAACTACCAACAGAACTCGTTTCTGGCACCTTTGCGGGTGGAGTTGTGCATGGGGTGTGTTTGGAACATTTTGTTACCAGCCGAGTCCAAAATTCAGCCGTTCCCCATCTCAGCCCAGAAAGCAGGTAGAACAAGTTTTGTGGTGCCTTTCAGCTGCCTACCGGGGTAGTGTAAAAACTACCAACAGAACTCGTTTCTGGCACCTTCCCCGGTGGAGTTGTGCATGGGGTGTGTTTGGAACATTTTGTCAGCAGCCGAGTCCAAAACTCAGCTGTTCCCCATCTCAGCCCAGAAAGCAGGTAGAAAAACTTTTGTGGTGCCTTTCAGCTGCCTACCGGGGTAGTGTAAAAACTACCAACAGAACTCATTTCTGGCACCTTTGCCGATGGAGCTGTGCATGGGGTGTGTTTGGAACATTTTGTTACCAGCCGAGTCCAAAATTCAGCCGTTCCCCATCTCAGCCCAGAAAGCAGGTAGAACACGTTTTGTGGTGCCTTCCTCTTGCCTACCGGGGTAGTGTAAAAACTACCAACAGAACTCGTTTCTGGCACCTTCCTCGGTGGAGTTGTGCATGGGGTGTGTTTGGAACATTTTGTCACCAGCCGAGTCCAAAATTCAGCGATTCCCCATCTCAGCCCAGAAAGCAGGTAGAACAAGTTTTGTGGTGCCTTTCAGCTGCCTACCGGGGTAGTGTAAAAACTACCAACAGAACTCGTTTCTGGCACCTTCCTCGGTGGAGTTGTGCATGGGGTGTGTTTGGAACATTTTGTCACCAGCCGAGTCCAAAATTCAGCGATTCCCCATCTCAGCCCAGAAAGCAGGTAGAACAAGTTTTGTGGTGCCTTTCAGCTGCCTACCGGGGTAGTGTAAAAACTACCAACAGAACTCGTTTCTGGCACCTTCCCCGGTGGAGTTGTGCATGGGGTGTGTTTGGAACATTTTGTCAGCAGCCGAGTCCAAAACTCAGCGATTCCCCATCTCAGCCCAGAAAGCAGGTAGAAAAACTTTTGTGGTGCCTTTCAGCTGCCTACCGGGGTAGTGTAAAAACTACCAACAGAACTCATTTCTGGTACCTTTGCCGATGGAGCTGTGCATGGGGTGTGTTTGGAACATTTTGTTACCAGCCGAGTCCAAAATTCAGCCGTTCCCCATCTCAGCCCAGAAAGCAGGTAGAACACGTTTTGTGGTGCCTTTCAGCTGCCTACCGGGGTAGTGTAAAAACTACCAACAGAACTCGTTTCTGGCACCTTCCCCGGTGGAGTTGTGCATGGGGTGTGTTTGGAACATTTTGTCACCAGCCGAGTCCAAAATTCAGCGATTCCCCATCTCAGCCCAGAAAGCAGGTAGAACAAGTTTTGTGGTGCCTTTCAGCTGCCTACCGGGGTAGTGTAAAAACTACCAACAGAACTCGTTTCTGGCACCTTCCCCGGTGGAGCTGTGCATGGGGTGTGTTTGGAACATTTTGTCACCAGCCGAGTCCAAAATTCAGCCATTCCCCATCTCAGCCCAGAAAGCAGGTAGAACAAGTTTTGTGGTGCCTTTCAGCTGCCTACCGGGGTAGTGTAAAAACTACCAACAGAACTCGTTTCTGGCACCTTCCCCGGTGGAGCTGTGCATGGGGTGTGTTTGGAACATTTTGTCACCAGCCGAGTCCAAAATTCAGCTGTTCCCCATCTCAGCCCAGAAAGCAGGTAGAACAAGTTTTGTGGTGCCTTTCTCTTGCCTACCGGAGTAGTGTAAAAACTACCAACAGAACTCGTTTCTGGCACCTTCCCCGGTGGAGTTGTGCATGGGGTGTGTTTGGAACATTTTGTCACCAGCCGAGTCCAAAATTCAGCGATTCCCCATCTCAGCCCAGAAAGCAGGTAGAACAAGTTTTGTGGTGCCTTTCAGCTGCCTACCGGGGTAGTGTAAAAACTACCAACAGAACTCGTTTCTGGCACCTTCCTCGGTGGAGTTGTGCATGGGGAGTGTTTGGAACATTTTGTCAGCAGCCGAGTCCAAAACTCAGAAGTTCCCCATCTCAGCCCAGAAAGCAGGTAGAAAAACTTTTGTGGTGCCTTTCAGCTGCCTACCGGGGTAGTGTAAAAACTACCAACAGAACTCATTTCTGGCACCTTTGCCGATGGAGCTGTGCATGGGGTGTGTTTGGAACATTTTGTTACCAGCCGAGTCCAAAATTCAGCCGTTCCCCATCTCAGCCCAGAAAGCAGGTAGAACAAGTTTTGTGGTGCCTTTCAGCTGCCTACCGGGGTAGTGTAAAAACTACCAACAGAACTCGTTTCTGGCACCTTCCCCGGTGGAGTTGTGCATGGGGTGTGTTTGGAACATTTTGTCAGCAGCCGAGTCCAAAATTCAGCGATTCCCCATCTCAGCCCAGAAAGCAGGTAGAACAAGTTTTGTGGTGCCTTTCAGCTGCCTACCGGGGTAGTGTAAAAACTACCAACAGAACTCGTTTCTGGCACCTTCCCCGGTGGAGTTGTGCATGGGGTGTGTTTGGAACATTTTGTCACCAGCCGAGTCCAAAATTCAGCGATTCCCCATCTCAGCCCAGAAAGCAGGTAGAACAAGTTTTGTGGTGCCTTTCAGCTGCCTACCGGGGTAGTGTAAAAACTACCAACAGAACTCGTTTCTGGCACCTTTGCCGATGGAGCTGTGCATGGGGTGTGTTTGGAACATTTTGTCAGCAGCCGAGTCCAAAACTCAGCTGTTCCCCATCTCAGCCCAGAAAGCAGGTAGAAAAACTTTTGTGGTGCCTTTCAGCTGCCTACCGGGGTAGTGTAAAAACTACCAACAGAACTCATTTCTGGCACCTTTGCCGATGGAGCTGTGCATGGGGTGTGTTTGGAACATTTTGTCAGCAGCCGAGTCCAAAATTCAGCTGTTCCCCATCTCAGCCCAGAAAGCAGGTAGAACAAGTTTTGTGGTGCCTTTCAGCTGCCTACCGGGGTAGTGTAAAAACTACCAACAGAACTCGTTTCTGGCACCTTCCCCAGTGGAGTTGTGCATGGGGTGTGTTTGGAACATTCTGTCACCAGCCGAGTCCAAAATTCAGCTGTTCCCCATCTCTAGCCCAGGAAGCAGATAAGAACCGGTTTTATGGTGCCTTTCAGCTGCCTACCGGGGTACTGTAAAAACTACCAACAGAACTCGTTTCTGGCACCTTCCCCGGTGGAGTTGTGCATGGGGTGTGTTTGGAACATTTTGTCAGCAGCCGAGTCCAAAACTCAGCTGTTCCCCATCTCAGCCCAGAAAGCAGGTAGAAAAACTTTTGTGGTGCCTTTCAGCTGCCTACCGGGGTAGTGTAAAAACTACCAACAGAACTCGTTTCTGGCACCTTCCCCCGGTGGAGTTGTGCATGGGGTGTGTTTGGAACATTTTGTTACCAGCCGAGTCCAAAATTCAGCCGTTCACCATCTCAGCCCAGAAAGCAGGTAGAACACGTTTTGTGGTGCCTTCCTCTTGCCTACCGGGGTAGTGTAAAAACTACCAACAGAACTCGTTTCTGGCACCTTCCTCGGTGGAGTTGTGCATGGGGTGTGTTTGGAACATTTTGTCACCAGCCGAGTCCAAAATTCAGCGATTCCCCATCTCAGCCCAGAAAGCAGGTAGAACAAGTTTTGTGGTGCCTTTCAGCTGCCTACCGGGGTAGTGTAAAAACTACCAACAGAACTCGTTTCTGGCACCTTTGCGGGTGGAGCTGTGCATGGGGTGTGTTTGGAACATTTTGTCAGCAGCCGAGTCCAAAACTCAGCTGTTCCCCATCTCAGCCCAGAAAGCAGGTAGAAAAACTTTTGTGGTGCCTTTCAGCTGCCTACCGGGGTAGTGTAAAAACTACCAACAGAACTCATTTCTGGCACCTTTGCCGATGGAGCTGTGCATGGGGTGTGTTTGGAACATTTTGTTACCAGCCGAGTCCAAAACTCAGCTGTTCCCCATCTCAGCCCAGAAAGCAGGTAGAACAAGTTTTGTGGTGCCTTTCAGCTGCCTACCGGGGTAGTGTAAAAACTACCAACAGAACTCGTTTCTGGCACCTTCCCCGGTGGAGTTGTGCATGGGGTGTGTTTGGAACATTTTGTCACCAGCCGAGTCCAAAATTCAGCTGTTCCCCATCTCAGCCCAGAAAGCAGGTAGAACAAGTTTTGTGGTGCCTTTCTCTTGCCTACCGGAGTAGTGTAAAAACTACCAACAGAACTCGTTTCTGGCACCTTCCCCGGTGGAGTTGTGCATGGGGTGTGTTTGGAACATTTTGTCACCAGCCGAGTCCAAAATTCAGCGATTCCCCATCTCAGCCCAGAAAGCAGGTAGAACAAGTTTTGTGGTGCCTTTCAGCTGCCTACCGGGGTAGTGTAAAAACTACCAACAGAACTCGTTTCTGGCACCTTCCTCGGTGGAGTTGTGCATGGGGAGTGTTTGGAACATTTTGTCAGCAGCCGAGTCCAAAACTCAGAAGTTCCCCATCTCAGCCCAGAAAGCAGGTAGAAAAACTTTTGTGGTGCCTTTCAGCTGCCTACCGGGGTAGTGTAAAAACTACCAACAGAACTCATTTCTGGCACCTTTGCCGATGGAGCTGTGCATGGGGTGTGTTTGGAACATTTTGTTACCAGCCGAGTCCAAAATTCAGCCGTTCCCCATCTCAGCCCAGAAAGCAGGTAGAACAAGTTTTGTGGTGCCTTTCAGCTGCCTACCGGGGGTAGTGTAAAAACTACCAACAGAACTCGTTTCTGGCACCTTCCCCGGTGGAGTTGTGCATGGGGTGTGTTTGGAACATTTTGTCAGCAGCCGAGTCCAAAATTCAGCGATTCCCCATCTCAGCCCAGAAAGCAGGTAGAACAAGTTTTGTGGTGCCTTTCAGCTGCCTACCGGGGTAGTGTAAAAACTACCAACAGAACTCGTTTCTGGCACCTTCCCCAGTGGAGTTGTGCATGGGGTGTGTTTGGAACATTTTGTCACCAGCCGAGTCCAAAATTCAGCGATTCCCCATCTCAGCCCAGAAAGCAGGTAGAACAAGTTTTGTGGTGCCTTTCAGCTGCCTACCGGGGTAGTGTAAAAACTACCAACAGAACTCGTTTCTGGCACCTTTGCCGATGGAGCTGTGCATGGGGTGTGTTTGGAACATTTTGTCAGCAGCCGAGTCCAAAACTCAGCTGTTCCCCATCTCAGCCCAGAAAGCAGGTAGAAAAACTTTTGTGGTGCCTTTCAGCTGCCTACCGGGGTAGTGTAAAAACTACCAACAGAACTCATTTCTGGCACCTTTGCCGATGGAGCTGTGCATGGGGTGTGTTTGGAACATTTTGTCAGCAGCCGAGTCCAAAATTCAGCTGTTCCCCATCTCAGCCCAGAAAGCAGGTAGAACAAGTTTTGTGGTGCCTTTCAGCTGCCTACCGGGGTAGTGTAAAAACTACCAACAGAACTCGTTTCTGGCACCTTCCCCAGTGGAGTTGTGCATGGGGTGTGTTTGGAACATTCTGTCACCAGCCGAGTCCAAAATTCAGCTGTTCCCCATCTCTAGCCCAGGAAGCAGATAAGAACCGGTTTTATGGTGCCTTTCAGCTGCCTACCGGGGTACTGTAAAAACTACCAACAGAACTCGTTTCTGGCACCTTCCCCGGTGGAGTTGTGCATGGGGTGTGTTTGGAACATTTTGTCAGCAGCCGAGTCCAAAACTCAGCTGTTCCCCATCTCAGCCCAGAAAGCAGGTAGAAAAACTTTTGTGGTGCCTTTCAGCTGCCTACCGGGGTAGTGTAAAAACTACCAACAGAACTCGTTTCTGGCACCTTCCCCGGTGGAGTTGTGCATGGGGTGTGTTTGGAACATTTTGTTACCAGCCGAGTCCAAAATTCAGCCGTTCACCATCTCAGCCCAGAAAGCAGGTAGAACACGTTTTGTGGTGCCTTCCTCTTGCCTACCGGGGTAGTGTAAAAACTACCAACAGAACTCGTTTCTGGCACCTTCCTCGGTGGAGTTGTGCATGGGGTGTGTTTGGAACATTTTGTCACCAGCCGAGTCCAAAATTCAGCGATTCCCCATCTCAGCCCAGAAAGCAGGTAGAACAAGTTTTGTGGTGCCTTTCAGCTGCCTACCGGGGTAGTGTAAAAACTACCAACAGAACTCGTTTCTGGCACCTTTGCGGGTGGAGCTGTGCATGGGGTGTGTTTGGAACATTTTGTCAGCAGCCGAGTCCAAAACTCAGCTGTTCCCCATCTCAGCCCAGAAAGCAGGTAGAAAAACTTTTGTGGTGCCTTTCAGCTGCCTACCGGGGTAGTGTAAAAACTACCAACAGAACTCATTTCTGGCACCTTTGCCGATGGAGCTGTGCATGGGGTGTGTTTGGAACATTTTGTTACCAGCCGAGTCCAAAACTCAGCTGTTCCCCATCTCAGCCCAGAAAGCAGGTAGAACAAGTTTTGTGGTGCCTTTCAGCTGCCTACCGGGGTAGTGTAAAAACTACCAACAGAACTCGTTTCTGGCACCTTCCCCGGTGGAGTTGTGCATGGGGTGTGTTTGGAACATTTTGTCAGCAGCCGAGTCCAAAACTCAGCGATTCCCCATCTAAGCCCAGAAAGCAGGTAGAACATGTTTTGTGGTGCCTTTCAGCTGCCTACCGGGGTAGTGTAAAAACTACCAACAGAACTCGTTTCTGGCACCTTCCTCGGTGGAGTTGTGCATGGGGTGTGTTTGGAACATTTTGTCACCAGCCGAGTCCAAAATTCAGCCGTTCCCCATCTCAGCCCAGAAAGCAGGTAGAACACGTTTTGTGGTGCCTTCCTCTTGCCTACCGGGGTAGTGTAAAAACTACCAACAGAACTCGTTTCTGGCACCTTCCCCGGTGGAGTTGTGCATGGGGTGTGTTTGGAACATTTTGTCACCAGCCGAGTCCAAAATTCAGCCGTTCCCCATCTCAGCCCAGAAAGCAGGTAGAACAAGTTTTCTGGTGCCTTTCAGCTGCCTACCAGGGTAGTGTAAAAACTACCAACAGAACTCGTTTCTGGCACCTTTGCCGGTGGAGCTGTGCATGGGGTGTGTTTGGAACATTTTGTTACCAGCCAAGTCCAAAATTCAGCCGTTCCCCATCTCAGCCCAGAAAGCAGGTAGAACAAGTTTTGTGGTGCCTTTCAGCTGCCTACCGGGGTAGTGTAAAAACTACCAACAGAACTCGTTTCTGGCACCTTTGCCGGTGGAGCTGTGCATGGGGTGTGTTTGGAACATTCTGTCACCAGCCGAGTCCAAAATTCAGCTATTCCCCATCTCAGCCCAGAAAGCAGGTAGAACAAGTTTTGTGGTGCCTTTCAGCTGCCTACCGGGGTAGTGTAAAAACTACCAACAGAACTCGTTTCTGGCACCTTCCCCGGTGGAGTTGTGCATGGGGTGTGTTTGGAACATTTTGTCACCAGCCGAGTCCAAAATTCAGCGATTCCCCATCTCAGCCCAGAAAGCAGGTAGAACAAGTTTTGTGGTGCCTTTCAGCTGCCTACCGGGGTAGTGTAAAAACTACCAACAGAACTCGTTTCTGGCACCTTCCTCGGTGGAGTTGTGCATGGGGTGTGTTTGGAACATTTTGTCACCAGCCGAGTCCAAAATTCAGCGATTCCCCATCTCAGCCCAGAAAGCAGGTAGAACAAGTTTTGTGGTGCCTTTCAGCTGCCTACCGGGGTAGTGTAAAAACTACCAACAGAACTCGTTTCTGGCACCTTCCCCGGTGGAGCTGTGCATGGGGTGTGTTTGGAACATTTTGTCACCAGCCGAGTCCAAAACTCAGCTGTTCCCCATCTCAGCCCAGAAAGCAGGTAGAACAAGTTTTGTGGTGCCTTTCTCTTGCCTACCGGAGTAGTGTAAAAACTACCAACAGAACTCGTTTCTGGCACCTTCCCCGGTGGAGTTGTGCATGGGGTGTGTTTGGAACATTTTGTCACCAGCCGAGTCCAAAATTCAGCGATTCCCCATCTCAGCCCAGAAAGCAGGTAGAACAAGTTTTGTGGTGCCTTTCAGCTGCCTACCGGGGTAGTGTAAAAACTACCAACAGAACTCGTTTCTGGCACCTTCCTCGGTGGAGTTGTGCATGGGGTGTGTTTGGAACATTTTGTCAGCAGCCGAGTCCAAAACTCAGCTGTTCCCCATCTCAGCCCAGAAAGCAGGTAGAAAAACTTTTGTGGTGCCTTTCAGCTGCCTACCGGGGTAGTGTAAAAACTACCAACAGAACTCATTTCTGGCACCTTTGCCGATGGAGCTGTGCATGGGGTGTGTGTTTGGAACATTTTGTTACCAGCCGAGTCCAAAATTCAGCCGTTCCCCATCTCAGCCCAGAAAGCAGGTAGAACAAGTTTTGTGGTGCCTTTCAGCTGCCTACCGGGGTAGTGTAAAAACTACCAACAGAACTCGTTTCTGGCACCTTCCCCGGTGGAGTTGTGCATGGGGTGTGTTTGGAACATTTTGTCACCAGCCGAGTCCAAAATTCAGCGATTCCCCATCTCAGCCCAGAAAGCAGGTAGAACAAGTTTTGTGGTGCCTTTCAGCTGCCTACCGGGGGTAGTGTAAAAACTACCAACAGAACTCGTTTCTGGCACCTTCCCCGGTGGAGTTGTGCATGGGGTGTGTTTGGAACATTTTGTCACCAGCCGAGTCCAAAATTCAGCGATTCCCCATCTCAGCCCAGAAAGCAGGTAGAACAAGTTTTGTGGTGCCTTTCAGCTGCCTACCGGGGTAGTGTAAAATCTACCAACAGAACTCGTTTCTGGCACCTTCCCCGGTGGAGTTGTGCATGGGGTGTGTTTGGAACATTTTGTCAGCAGCCGAGTCCAAAACTCAGCTGTTCCCATCTCAGCCCAGAAAGCAGGTAGAAAAACTTTTGTGGTGCCTTTCAGCTGCCTACCAGGGTACTGTAAAAACTACCAACAGAACTCGTTTCTGGCACCTTCCCCGGTGGAGTTGTGCATGGGGGTGTGTTTGGAACATTTTGTCACCAGCCGAGTCCAAAACTCAGCGATTCCCCATCTCAGCCCAGAAAGCAGGTAGAACATGTTTTGTGGTGCCTTTCAGCTGCCTAACGGGGTAGTGTAAAAACTACCAACAGAACTCGTTTCTGGCACCTTTGCGGGTGGAGTTGTGCATGGGGTGTGTTTGGAACATTTTGTCAGCAGCCGAGTCCAAAATTCAGCGATTCCCCATCTCAGCCCAGAAAGCTTTCAGCTGCCTACCGGGGTAGTGTAAAAACTACCAACAGAACTCGTTTCTGGCACCTTCCCCGGTGGAGTTGTGCATGGGGTGTGTTTGGAAACATTTTGTCAGCAGCCGAGTCCAAAACTCAGCTGTTCCCCATCTCAGCCCAGAAAGCAGGTAGAAAAACTTTTGTGGTGCCTTTCAGCTGCCTACCGGGGTAGTGTAAAAAACTACCAACAGAACTCATTTCTGGCACCTTTGCCGATGGAGCTGTGCATGGGGTGTGTTTGGAACATTTTGTTACCAGCCGAGTCCAAAATTCAGCCGTTCCCCATCTCAGCCCAGAAAGCAGGTAGAACACGTTTTGTGGTGCCTTCCTCTTGCCTACCGGGGTAGTGTAAAAACTACCAACAGAACTCGTTTCTGGCACCTTCCTCGGTGGAGTTGTGCATGGGGTGTGTTTGGAACATTTTGTCACCAGCCGAGTCCAAAATTCAGCGATTCCCCATCTCAGCCCAGAAAGCAGGTAGAACAAGTTTTGTGGGTGCCTTTCAGCTGCCTACCGGGGTAGTGTAAAAACTACCAACAGAACTCGTTTCTGGCACCTTCCTCGGTGGAGTTGTGCATGGGGTGTGTTTGGAACATTTTGTCCACCAGCCGAGTCCAAAATTCAGCGATTCCCCATCTCAGCCCAGAAAGCAGGTAGAACAAGTTTTGTGGTGCCTTTCAGCTGCCTACCGGGGTAGTGTAAAAACTACCAACAGAACTCGTTTCTGGCACCTTCCCCGGTGGAGTTGTGCATGGGGTGTGTTTGGAACATTTTGTCAGCAGCCGAGTCCCAAAACTCAGCGATTCCCCATCTCAGCCCAGAAAGCAGGTAGAAAAACTTTTGTGGTGCCTTTCAGCTGCCTACCAGGGTACTGTAAAAACTACCAACAGAACTCGTTTCTGGCACCTTCCCCGGTGGAGTTGTGCATGGGGTGTGTTTGGAACATTTTGTCAGCAGCCGAGTCCAAAACTCAGCGATTCCCCATCTCAGCCCAGAAAGCAGGTAGAACATGTTTTGTGGTGCCTTTCAGCTGCCTAACGGGGGTAGTGTAAAAACTACCAACAGAACTCGTTTCTGGCACCTTTGCGGGTGGAGTTGTGCATGGGGTGTGTTTGGAACATTTTGTCAGCAGCCGAGTCCAAAATTCAGCGATTCCCATCTCAGCCCAGAAAGCAGGTAGAACAAGTTTTGTGGTGCCTTTCAGCTGCCTACCGGGGGTAGTGTAAAAACTACCAACAGAACTCGTTTCTGGCACCTTCCCCGGTGGAGTTGTGCATGGGGTGTGTTTGGAACATTTTGTCAGCAGCCGAGTCCAAAACTCAGCTGTTCCCCATCTCAGCCCAGAAAGCAGGTAGAAAAACTTTTGTGGTGCCTTTCAGCTGCCTACCGGGGTAGTGTAAAAACTACCAACAGAACTCATTTCTGGCACCTTTGCCGATGGAGCTGTGCATGGGGTGTGTTTGGAACATTTTGTTACCAGCCGAGTCCAAAATTCAGCCGTTCCCCATCTCAGCCCAGAAAGCAGGTAGAACACGTTTTGTGGTGCCTTCCTCTTGCCTACCGGGGGGTAGTGTAAAAACTACCAACAGAACTCGTTTCTGGCACCTTCCTCGGTGGAGTTGTGCATGGGGTGTGTTTGGAACATTTTGTCACCAGCCGAGTCCAAAATTCAGCGATTCCCCATCTCAGCCCAGAAAGCAGGTAGAACAAGTTTTGTGGTGCCTTTCAGCTGCCTACCGGGGGTAGTGTAAAAACTACCAACAGAACTCGTTTCTGGCACCTTCCTCGGTGGAGTTGTGCATGGGGTGTGTTTGGAACATTTTGTCACCAGCCGAGTCCAAAATTCAGCGATTCCCCATCTCAGCCCAGAAAGCAGGTAGAACAAGTTTTTGTGGTGCCTTTCAGCTGCCTACCGGGGGTAGTGTAAAAACTACCAACAGAACTCGTTTCTGGCACCTTCCTCGGTGGAGTTGTGCATGGGGTGTGTTTGGAACATTTTGTCAGCAGCCGAGTCCAAAACTCAGCTGTTCCCCATCTCAGCCCAGAAAGCAGGTAGAACAAGTTTTGTGGTGCCTTTCAGCTGCCTACCGGGGTAGTGTAAAAACTACCAACAGAACTCGTTTCTGGCACCTTCCCCGGTGGAGTTGTGCATGGGGTGTGTTTGGAACATTTTGTCACCAGCCGAGTCCAAAATTCAGCGATTCCCCATCTCAGCCCAGAAAGCAGGTAGAACAAGTTTTGTGGTGCCTTTCAGCTGCCTACCGGGGTAGTGTAAAAACTACCAACAGAACTCGTTTCTGGCACCTTCCTCGGTGGAGTTGTGCATGGGGTGTGTTTGGAACATTTTGTCACCAGCCGAGTCCAAAATTCAGCGATTCCCCATCTCAGCCCAGAAAGCAGGTAGAACAAGTTTTGTGGTGCCTTTCAGCTGCCTACCGGGGGTAGTGTAAAAACTACCAACAGAACTCGTTTCTGGCACCTTCCCCGGTGGAGCTGTGCATGGGGTGTGTTTGGAACATTTTGTCACCAGCCGAGTCCAAAACTCAGCTGTTCCCCATCTCAGCCCAGAAAGCAGGTAGAACAAGTTTTGTGGTGCCTTTCTCTTGCCTACCGGAGTAGTTGTAAAAACTACCAACAGAACTCGTTTTCTGGCACCTTCCCCCGGTGGAGTTGTGCATGGGGTGTGTTTGGAACATTTTGTCACCAGCCGAGTCCAAAATTCAGCGATTCCCCATCTCAGCCCAGAAAGCAGGTAGAACAAGTTTTGTGGTGCCTTTCAGCTGCCTACCGGGGTAGTGTAAAAACTACCAACAGAACTCGTTTCTGGCACCTTCCTCGGTGGAGTTGTGCATGGGGTGTGTTTGGAACATTTTGTCAGCAGCCGAGTCCAAAACTCAGCTGTTCCCCATCTCAGCCCAGAAAGCAGGTAGAAAAACTTTTGTGGTGCCTTTCAGCTGCCTACCGGGGTAGTGTAAAAACTACCAACAGAACTCATTTCTGGCACCTTTGCCGATGGAGCTGTGCATGGGGTGTGTTTGGAACATTTTGTTACCAGCCGAGTCCAAAATTCAGCCGTTCCCCATCTCAGCCCAGAAAGCAGGGTAGAACAAGTTTTGTGGTGCCTTTCAGCTGCCTACCGGGGTAGTGTAAAAACTACCAACAGAACTCGTTTCTGGCACCTTCCCCGGTGGAGTTGTGCATGGGGTGTGTTTGGAACATTTTGTCACCAGCCGAGTCCAAAATTCAGCGATTCCCCATCTCAGCCCAGAAAGCAGGTAGAACAAGTTTTGTGGTGCCTTTCAGCTGCCTACCGGGGTAGTGTAAAAACTACCAACAGAACTCGTTTCTGGCACCTTCCCCGGTGGAGTTGTGCATGGGGTGTGTTTTGGAACATTTTGTCACCAGCCGAGTCCAAAATTCAGCGATTCCCCATCTCAGCCCAGAAAGCAGGTAGAAACAAGTTTTGTGGTGCCTTTCAGCTGCCTACCGGGGGTAGTGTAAAATCTACCAACAGAACTCGTTTCTGGCACCTTCCCCGGTGGAGTTGTGCATGGGGTGTGTTTGGAACATTTTGTCAGCAGCCGAGTCCAAAACTCAGCTGTTCCCCATCTCAGCCCAGAAAGCAGGTAGAAAAACTTTTGTGGTGCCTTTCAGCTGCCTACCAGCGGTACTGTAAAAACTACCAACAGAACTCGTTTCTGGCACCTTCCCCGGTGGAGTTGTGCATGGGGTGTGTTTGGAACATTTTGTCACCAGCCGAGTCCAAAACTCAGCGATTCCCCATCTCAGCCCAGAAAGCAGGTAGAACATGTTTTGTGGTGCCTTTCAGCTGCCTAACGGGGTAGTGTAAAAACTACCAACAGAACTCGTTTCTGGCACCTTTGCGGGTGGAGTTGTGCATGGGGTGTGTTTGGAACATTTTGTCAGCAGCCGAGTCCAAAATTCAGCGATTCCCCATCTCAGCCCAGAAAGCAGGTAGAACAAGTTTTTGTGGTGCCTTTCAGCTGCCTACCGGGGTAGTGTAAAAAACTACCAACAGAACTCGTTTCTGGCACCTTCCCCGGTGGAGTTGTGCATGGGGTGTGTTTGGAACATTTTGTCAGCAGCCGAGTCCAAAACTCAGCTGTTCCCCATCTCAGCCCAGAAAGCAGGTAGAAAAACTTTTGTGGTGCCTTTCAGCTGCCTACCGGGGTAGTGTAAAAACTACCAACAGAACTCATTTCTGGCACCTTTGCCGATGGAGCTGTGCATGGGGTGTGTTTGGAACATTTTGTTACCAGCCGAGTCCAAATTCAGCCGTTCCCCATCTCAGCCCCAGAAAGCAGGTAGAACACGTTTTGTGGTGCCTTCCTCTTGCCTACCGGGGGTAGTGTAAAAACTACCAACAGAACTCGTTTCTGGCACCTTCCTCGGTGGAGTTGTGCATGGGGTGTGTTTGGAACATTTTGTCACCAGCCGAGTCCAAAATTCAGCGATTCCCCATCTCAGCCCAGAAAGCAGGTAGAACAAGTTTTGTGGTGCCTTTCAGCTGCCTACCGGGGTAGTGTAAAAACTACCAACAGAACTCGTTTCTGGCACCTTCCTCGGTGGAGTTGTGCATGGGGTGTGTTTGGAACATTTTGTCACCAGCCGAGTCCAAAATTCAGCGATTCCCCATCTCAGCCCAGAAAGCAGGTAGAACAAGTTTTGTGGTGCCTTTCAGCTGCCTACCGGGGGTAGTGTAAAAACTACCAACAGAACTCGTTTCTGGCACCTTCCCCGGTGGAGTTGTGCATGGGGTGTGTGTTTGGAACATTTTGTCAGCAGCCGAGTCCAAAACTCAGCGATTCCCCATCTCAGCCCAGAAAGCAGGTAGAAAAACTTTTGTGGTGCCTTTCAGCTGCCTACCAGGGTACTGTAAAAACTACCAACAGAACTCGTTTCTGGCACCTTCCCCGGTGGAGTTGTGCATGGGGTGTGTTTGGAACATTTTGTCAGCAGCCGAGTCCAAAACTCAGCGATTCCCCATCTCAGCCCAGAAAGCAGGTAGAACATGTTTTTGTGGTGCCTTTCAGCTGCCTAACGGGGGGTAGTGTAAAAACTACCAACAGAACTCGTTTCTGGCACCTTTGCGGGTGGAGTTGTGCATGGGGTGTGTTTGGAACATTTTGTCAGCAGCCGAGTCCAAAATTCAGCGATTCCCATCTCAGCCCAGAAAGCAGGTAGAACAAGTTTTGTGGTGCCTTTCAGCTGCCTACCGGGGTAGTGTAAAAACTACCAACAGAACTCGTTTCTGGCACCTTCCCCGGTGGAGTTGTGCATGGGGTGTGTTTGGAACATTTTGTCAGCAGCCGAGTCCAAAACTCAGCTGTTCCCCATCTCAGCCCAGAAAGCAGGTAGAAAAACTTTTGTGGTGCCTTTCAGCTGCCTACCGGGGGTAGTGTAAAAACTACCAACAGAACTCATTTCTGGCACCTTTGCCGATGGAGCTGTGCATGGGGGTGTGTTTGGAACATTTTGTTACCAGCCGAGTCCAAAATTCAGCCGTTCCCCATCTCAGCCCAGAAAGCAGGTAGAACATGTTTTGTGGGTGCCTTCCTCTTGCCTACCGGGGGGGTAGTGTAAAAACTACCAACAGAACTCGTTTCTGGCACCTTCCTCGGTGGAGTTGTGCATGGGGTGTGTTTGGAACATTTTGTCACCAGCCGAGTCCAAAAATTCAGCGATTCCCCATCTCAGCCCAGAAAGCAGGTAGAACAAGTTTTGTGGTGCCTTTCAGCTGCCTACCGGGGTAGTGTAAAAACTACCAACAGAACTCGTTTCTGGCACCTTCCTCGGTGGAGTTGTGCATGGGGTGTGTTTGGAACATTTTGTCACCAGCCGAGTCCAAAATTCAGCGATTCCCCATCTCAGCCCAGAAAGCAGGTAGAACAAGTTTTGTGGTGCCTTTCAGCTGCCTACCGGGGTAGTGTAAAAACTACCCAACAGAACTCGTTTCTGGCACCTTCCTCGGTGGAGTTGTGCATGGGGTGTGTTTGGAACATTTTGTCAGCAGCCGAGTCCAAAACTCAGCTGTTCCCCATCTCAGCCCAGAAAGCAGGTAGAAAAACTTTTGTGGTGCCTTTCAGCTGCCTACCGGGGTAGTGTAAAAACTACCAACAGAACTCATTTCTGGCACCTTTGCCGATGGAGCTGTGCATGGGGTGTGTTTGGAACATTTTGTTACCAGCCGAGTCCAAAATTCAGCCGTTCCCCATCTCAGCCCAGAAAGCAGGGTAGAACAAGTTTTGTGGTGCCTTTCAGCTGCCTACCGGGGGTAGTGTAAAAACTACCAACAGAACTCGTTTCTGGCACCTTCCCCGGTGGAGTTGTGCATGGGGTGTGTTTGGAACATTTTGTCACCAGCCGAGTCCAAAATTCAGCGATTCCCCATCTCAGCCCAGAAAGCAGGTAGAACAAGTTTTGTGGTGCCTTTCAGCTGCCTACCGGGGTAGTGTAAAAAACTACCAACAGAACTCGTTTCTGGCACCTTCCCCGGTGGAGTTGTGCATGGGGTGTGTTTGGAACATTTTGTCACCAGCCGAGTCCAAAATTCAGCGATTCCCCCATCTCAGCCCAGAAAGCAGGTAGAACAAGTTTTGTGGTGCCTTTCAGCTGCCTACCGGGGTAGTGTAAAATCTACCAACAGAACTCGTTTCTGGCACCTTCCCGGGTGGAGTTGTGCATGGGGGTGTGTTTGGAACATTTTGTCAGCAGCCGAGTCCAAAACTCAGCTGTTCCCCATCTCAGCCCAGAAAGCAGGTAGAAAAACTTTTGTGGTGCCTTTCAGCTGCCTACCAGGGTACTGTAAAAACTACCAACAGAACTCGTTTCTGGCACCTTCCCCGGTGGAGTTGTGCATGGGGTGTGTTTGGAACATTTTGTCACCAGCCGAGTCCAAAACTCAGCGATTCCCCATCTCAGCCCAGAAAGCAGGTAGAACATGTTTTGTGGTGCCTTTCAGCTGCCTAACGGGGTAGTGTAAAAACTACCAACAGAACTCGTTTCTGGCACCTTTGCGGGTGGAGTTGTGCATGGGGGTGTGTTTGGAACATTTTGTTACCAGCCGAGTCCAAAATTCAGCCGTTCCCCCATCTCAGCCCAGAAAGCAGGTAGAACAAGTTTTGTGGTGCCTTTCAGCTGCCTACCGGGGGTAGTGTAAAAAACTACCAACAGAACTCGTTTCTGGCACCTTCCCCGGTGGAGTTGTGCATGGGGTGTGTTTGGAACATTTTGTCAGCAGCCGAGTCCAAAACTCAGCTGTTCCCCATCTCAGCCCAGAAAGCAGGTAGAAAAACTTTTGTGGTGCCTTTCAGCTGCCTACCGGGGTAGTGTAAAAACTACCAACAGAACTCATTTCTGGCACCTTTGCCGATGGAGCTGTGCATGGGGTGTGTTTGGAACATTTTCTTACCAGCCGAGTCCAAAATTCAGCCGTTCCCCATCTCAGCCCAGAAAGCAGGTAGAACACGTTTTGTGGTGCCTTCCTCTTGCCTACCGGGGTAGTGTAAAAACTACCAACAGAACTCGTTTTCTGGCACCTTCCTCGGTGGAGTTGTGCATGGGGTGTGTTTGGAACATTTTGTCACCAGCCGAGTCCAAAATTCAGCGATTCCCCATCTCAGCCCAGAAAGCAGGTAGAACACGTTTTGTGGTGCCTTCCTCTTGCCTACCGGGGTAGTGTAAAAACTACCAACAGAACTCGTTTCTGGCACCTTCCCCGGTGGAGTTGTGCATGGGGTGTGTTTGGAACATTTTGTCACCAGCCGAGTCCAAAATTCAGCGATTCCCCATCTCAGCCCAGAAAGCAGGTAGAACAAGTTTTGTGGTGCCTTTCAGCTGCCTACCGGGGTAGTGTAAAAACTACCAACAGAACTCGTTTCTGGCACCTTCCCCGGTGGAGTTGTGCATGGGGTGTGTTTGGAACATTTTGTCAGCAGCCGAGTCCAAAACTCAGCGATTCCCCATCTCAGCCAGAAAGCAGGTAGAAAAACTTTTGTGGTGCCTTTCAGCTGCCTACCGGGGTAGTGTAAAAACTACCAACAGAACTCATTTCTGGCACCTTTGCCGATGGAGCTGTGCATGGGGTGTGTTTGGAACATTTTGTTACCAGCCGAGTCCAAAATTCAGCCGTTCCCCATCTCAGCCCAGAAAGCAGGTAGAACACGTTTTGTGGTGCCTTTCAGCTGCCTACCGGGGGTAGTGTAAAAACTACCAACAGAACTCGTTTCTGGCACCTTCCCCGGTGGAGTTGTGCATGGGGTGTGTGTTTGGAACATTTTGTCACCAGCCGAGTCCAAAATTCAGCGATTCCCCCATCTCAGCCCAGAAAGCAGGTAGAACAAGTTTTGTGGTGCCTTTCAGCTGCCTACCGGGTAGTGTAAAAACTACCAACAGAACTCGTTTCTGGCACCTTCCCCGGTGGAGCTGTGCATGGGGTGTGTTTGGAACATTTTGTCACCAGCCGAGTCCAAAATTCAGCCATTCCCCATCTCAGCCCAGAAAGCAGGTAGAACAAGTTTTGTGGTGCCTTTCAGCTGCCTACCGGGGTAGTGTAAAAACTACCAACAGAACTCGTTTCTGGCACCTTCCCCGGTGGAGCTGTGCATGGGGTGTGTTTGGAACATTTTGTCACCAGCCGAGTCCAAAATTCAGCTGTTCCCCATCTCAGCCCAGAAAGCAGGTAGAACAAGTTTTGTGGTGCCTTTCTCTTGCCTACCGGAGTAGTGTAAAAACTACCAACAGAACTCGTTTCTGGCACCTTCCCCGGTGGAGTTGTGCATGGGGTGTGTTTGGAACATTTTGTCACCAGCCGAGTCCAAAATTCAGCGATTCCCCATCTCAGCCCAGAAAGCAGGTAGAACAAGTTTTGTGGTGCCTTTCAGCTGCCTACCGGGGGTAGTGTAAAAACTACCAACAGAACTCGTTTCTGGCACCTTCCTCGGTGGAGTTGTGCATGGGGAGTGTTTGGAACATTTTGTCAGCAGCCGAGTCCAAAACTCAGCAGTTCCCCATCTCAGCCCAGAAAGCAGGTAGAAAAACTTTTGTGGTGCCTTTCAGCTGCCTACTGGGGTAGTGGTAAAAACTACAACAGAACTCATTTCTGGCACCTTTGCCGATGGAGCTGTGCATGGGGTGTGTTTGGAACATTTTGTTACCAGCCGAGTCCAAAATTCAGCCGTTCCCCATCTCAGCCCAGAAAGCAGGTAGGAACAAGTTTTGTGGTGCCTTTCAGCTGCCTACCGGGGTAGTGTAAAAAACTACCAACAGAACTCGTTTCTGGCACCTTCCCCGGTGGAGTTGTGCATGGGGTGTGTTTGGAACATTTTGTCACCAGCCGAGTCCAAAATTCAGCGATTCCCCATCTCAGCCCAGAAAGCAGGTAGAACAAGTTTTTGTGGTGCCTTTCAGCTGCCTACCGGGGTAGTGTAAAAACTACCAACAGAACTCGTTTCTGGCACCTTCCCCAGTGGAGTTGTGCATAGGGTGTGTTTGGAACATTTTGTCACCAGCCGAGTCCAAAATTCAGCGATTCCCCATCTCAGCCCAGAAAGCAGGGTAGAACAAGTTTTGTGGTGCCTTTCAGCTGCCTACCGGGGTAGTGTAAAAACTACCAACAGAACTCGTTTCTGGCACCTTTGCCGATGGAGCTGTGCATGGGGGTGTGTTTGGAACATTTTGTCAGCAGCCGAGTCCAAAACTCAGCTGTTCCCCATCTCAGCCCAGAAAGCAGGTAGAAAAACTTTTGTGGTGCCTTTCAGCTGCCTACCGGGGGTAGTGTAAAAACTACCAACAGAACTCGTTTCTGGCACCTTCCCCAGTGGAGTTGTGCATGGGGTGTGTTTTGGAACATTCTGTCACCAGCCGAGTCCAATTCAGCTGTTCCCCATCTCTAGCCCAGGAAGCAGATAAGAACCGGTTTTATGGTGCCTTTCAGCTGCCTACCGGGGTACTGTAAAAAACTACCAACAGAACTCGTTTCTGGCACCTTCCCCGGTGGAGTTGTGCAGGGGGTGTGTTTGGAACATTTTGTCAGCAGCCGAGTCCAAAACTCAGCTGTTCCCCATCTCAGCCCAGAAAGCAGGTAGAACAAGTTTTGTGGTGCCTTTCAGCTGCCTACCGGGGGTAGTGTAAAAACTACCAACAGAACTCGTTTCTGGCACCTTTGCGGGTGGAGCTGTGCATGGGGTGTGTTTGGAACATTTTGTCAGCAGCGAGTCCAAAACTCAGCTGTTCCCCATCTCAGCCCAGAAAGCAGGTAGAAAAACTTTTTGTGGTGCCTTTCAGCTGCCTACCGGGGGTAGTGTAAAAACTACCAACAGAACTCGTTTCTGGCACCTTCCCCGGTGGAGCTGTGCATGGGGGTGTGTTTGGAACATTTTGTTACCAGCCGAGTCCAAAACTCAGCTGTTCCCCATCTCAGCCCAGAAAGCAGGTAGAACAAGTTTTGTGGTGCCTTTCAGCTGCCTACCGGGGTAGTGTAAAAACTACCAACAGAACTCGTTTCTGGCACCTTCCCCGGTGGAGTTGTGCATGGGGGTGTGTTTGGAACATTTTGTCAGCAGCCGAGTCCAAAACTCAGCGATTCCCCATCTAAGCCCAGAAAGCAGGTAGAACATGTTTTGTGGTGCCTTTCAGCTGCCTACCGGGGTAGTGTAAAAACTACCAACAGAACTCGTTTCTGGCACCTTCCCCGGTGGAGTTGTGCATGGGGTGTGTTTGGACATTTTGTCACCAGCCGAGTCCAAAATTCAGCCGTTCCCCATCTCAGCCCAGAAAGCAGGTAGAACACGTTTGTGGTGCCTTCCTCTTGCCTACCGGGGTAGTGTAAAAACTACCAACAGAACTCGTTTCTGGCACCTTCCCCGGTGGAGTTGTGCATGGGGTGTGTTTGGAACATTTTGTCACCAGCCGAGTCCAAAATTCAGCCGTTCCCCATCTCAGCCCAGAAAGCAGGTAGAACAAGTTTTCTGGTGCCTTTCAGCTGCCTACCAGGGTAGTGTAAAAACTACCAACAGAACTCGTTTCTGGCACCTTTGCGGGTGGAGCTGTGCATGGGGTGTGTTTTGGAACATTTTGTTACCAGCCAAGTCCAAATTCAGCCGTTCCCCAATCTCAGCCCAGAAAGCAGGTAGAACAAGTTTTGTGGTGCCTTTCAGCTGCCTACCGGGGTAGTGTAAAAACTACCAACAGAACTCGTTTCTGGCACCTTTGCCGGTGGAGCTGTGCATGGGGTGTGTTTGGAACATTTTGTCAGCAGCCGAGTCCAAAACTCAGCCGTTCCCCATCTCAGCCCAGAAAGCAGGTAGAAAAACTTTTGTGGTGCCTTTCAGCTGCTACCGGGGTAGTGTAAAAAACTACCAACAGAACTCGTTTCTGGCACCTTCCCCCGGTGGAGTTGTGCATGGGGTGTGTTTGGAACATTTTGTCACCAGCCGAGTCCAAAATTCAGCGATTCCCCATCTCAGCCCAGAAAGCAGGTAGAACAAGTTTTGTGGTGCCTTTCAGCTGCCTACCGGGGTAGTGTAAAAACTACCAACAGAACTCGTTTCTGGCACCTTCCCCAGTGGAGTTGTGCATGGGGTGTGTTTGGAACATTTTGTCACCAGCCGAGTCCAAAATTCAGCGATTCCCCATCTCAGCCCAGAAAGCAGGTAGAACAAGTTTTGTGGTGCCTTTCAGCTGCCTACCGGGGTAGTGTAAAAACTACCAACAGAACTCGTTTCTGGCACCTTCCCCGGTGGAGCTGTGCATGGGGGTGTGTTTGGAACATTTTGTCACCAGCCGAGTCCAAAACTCAGCTGTTCCCCATCTCAGCCCAGAAAGCAGGTAGAACAAGTTTTGTGGTGCCTTTCTCTTGCCTACCGGAGTAGTGTAAAAAACTACCAACAGAACTCGTTTCTGGCACCTTCCCCGGTGGAGTTGTGCATGGGGTGTGTTTGGAACATTTTGTCACCAGCCGAGTCCAAAATTCAGCGATTCCCCATCTCAGCCCAGAAAGCAGGTAGAACAAGTTTTGTGGTGCCTTTCAGCTGCCTACCGGGGTAGTGTAAAAACTACCAACAGAACTCGTTTCTGGCACCTTCCTCGGTGGAGTTGTGCATGGGGTGTGTTTGGAACATTTTGTCAGCAGCCGAGTCCAAAACTCAGCTGTTCCCCATCTCAGCCCAGAAAGCAGGTAGAAAAACTTTTGTGGTGCCTTTCAGCTGCCTACCGGTGGTAGTGTAAAAACTACCAACAGAACTCATTTCTGGCACCTTTGCCGATGGAGCTGTGCATGGGGTGTGTTTGGAACATTTTGTTACCAGCCGAGTCCAAAATTCAGCCGTTCCCCATCTCAGCCCAGAAAGCAGGTAGAACAAGTTTTGTGGTGCCTTTCAGCTGCCTACCGGGGTAGTGTAAAAAACTACCAACAGAACTCGTTTCTGGCACCTTCCCCGGTGGAGTTGTGCATGGGGGTGTGTTTGGAACATTTTGTCACCAGCCGAGTCCAAATTCAGCGATTCCCCATCTCAGCCCAGAAAGCAGGTAGAACAAGTTTTGTGGTGCCTTTCAGCTGCCTACCGGGGTAGTGTAAAAAACTACCAACAGAACTCGTTTCTGGCACCTTCCCCGGTGGAGTTGTGCATGGGGTGTGTTTGGAACATTTTGTCACCAGCCGAGTCCAAAATTCAGCGATTCCCCATCTCAGTCCAGAAAGCAGGTAGAACAAGTTTTGTGGTGCCTTTCAGCTGCCTACCGGGGTAGTGTAAAATCTACCAACAGAACTCGTTTCTGGCACCTTCCCCGGTGGAGTTGTGCATGGGGT